>NC_052037.1:2762051-2784446 GCF_015832195.1 Motacilla alba alba
CCATTTCCGCCCATTTTTTCCCCATTTTATCCCATTTTTTTCCCCCCCTTTCCCCCATTCTTCCCCATTTTCCCTGTTTCCATACCCAGGTACTCTGGCACGTGCCGCAGGTGCCCGTTTTTATCCCATTTTTCCCCATTTTTCCCATTTTTATCCCATTTTTCCCCGTTTTCCCCCGTTCCATACCCAGGTACTCTGGCACATGGCGCAGGTGCCCGTTTTTCCTGTTTTCCCCCATTTTTATCCCATTTTTATCCCATTTTTCCCCGTTCCATACCCAGGTACTCTGGCACGTGCCGCAGGTGCCCGTTTTTCCCGTTTTCCCCCATTTTTATCCCATTTTTATCCCGTTTTTCCCGTTTCCCCCCATTTTTATCCCATTTTCCCCCCATTTTCCCCCGTTCCATACCCAGGTACTCTGGCACGTGCCGCAGGTGCCCATTTTTCCCATTTTTATCCCATTTTCCCCATTTTTATCCCATTATTCCCCGTTTTCCCCCGTTCCATACCCAGGTACTCTGGCACGTGCCGCAGGTGCCCATTTTTATCCCATTTTTCCCGTTTTCCCCCATTTTTATCCCATTATTCCCTGTTTCCCCCGTTCCATACCCAGGTAGTCGGGCACGTGCCGCAGGTGCCCATTTTTATCCCATTTTTCCCATTTTTATCCCATTTTTATCCCATTATTCCCTGTTTTCCCCGTTTCCATACCCAGGTACTCTGGCACGTGCCGCAGGTGCCCGTTTTCCCCGTTTTTCCCCATTTTTATCCCATTTTTCCCCATTTCCCCCGTTCCATACCCAGGTACTTGGGCACGTGCCGCAGGTGCCCGTTTTTCCCGTTTTCCCCCATTTTTATCCCATTTTTATCCCGTTTTTCCCCGTTTTCCCCGTTCCATACCCAGGTACTCTGGCACGTGCCGCAGGTGCCCATTTTTATCCCATTTTTCCCGTTTTCCCCCATTTTTATCCCATATTCCCCGTTCCATACCCAGGTACTCTGGCACGTGCCGCAGGTGCGGCCGCATGCTGGCCGGGTGCAGGGGCCGGTCGTGCCTCAGCGCCTGCAGGTCCCGCGGGTTGTCCTCAAAATACACCTGAAACCCATTAATTAACCGCTAATTAACCGTTCGTTAATCATTAATCACTAATTAACTGCTCATTAATCAACTAACCACCTGCAACCCATCATTACCCTAATTAATTACTCATAATCACTAATTAACCACTCATTAACCACCTGCAACCCGTTAATTGCTAATTAACTGCTCATTAACCACTAATTAACCACCTGCAACCCGTTCATTACCCTCATTAATCATCAAGTAATCATTAAGCGCTCATTAACCACCTGCAACCTGTTAATCGCTAATTAACCACTCATTAACTGCTAATTAATCACTAATTAAACACTCATTAACTGCTCATTAATCGCTAATGAACCGCTCATTAACCACTAATTAATCACTAATTAACCACTCATTAATCACTAATTAACTGCTCATTAATCAATTAACCACCCATCATTACCCTCATTAACCAATCATTAATGACTAATTAACCACGAACACATCATTAATCACTAATTAACCACTAATTAACCACCTGCAACCCATTAATTGCTAATTAACCACTAATTAACCACCTGCAACCCGTTCATTACCCTCTTTAATAATTGATCATTAAGCGCTAATTAACCACCTGCAACCCATTAATCGCTAATTAACCACTCATTAACGGCTAATTAATCACTAATTAACCACTCATTAACTGCTCATAAATCGCTAATGAACCGCTCATTAACCACTAATTAACCACTCATTAATCACTAATTATCTGCTCATTAATCACCAATTAACCACCCATCATTACCCTCATTAACCAATCATTAATGACTAATTAACCACCGACAACACATCATTAATCACTAATTAACCACTAATTAACCACTTGCAACCCATTAATCGCTAATTAACCACTAATTAACCACCTGCAACCCGTTAATCGCTAATTAACCACTCATTAACCACTAATTAACCACCTGCAACCCATAAATTGCTAATTAACCGCTCGTTAACCACTCATTAATCACTAATTAACCGCTCATTAACCACCTGCAACCTGTTAATTGCTGATTAACCGCTCATTAATCACTAATTAATCACCTGCAACCCATCATTACCCTCATTAACCACTCATTAATCGCTAATTAATCGCTGATTCATTAATGGCAGCAGGGAAACCCCTCCAGCAGAGGCGAAAATGGCTTCAAACGGAGGGGCCGGGAGGAAACCCGAAAAGATTTGGGGTTTTCATCCCATTTTGGGGTTTTTTAATCCCATTTTGGGGTTTTCACCCCATTTTGGGGTTTTTTTTATCCCATTTTGGGGTTTTTATCCCAATTTTGGGTTTTTTTTAATCCCATTTTGGGGTATTTTTCCCAATTTTGGGGGATTTTTCCCAATTTTGGGGCTCTCACCTTGAGCTTCTCGCAGTTGAGCAGCTCCTGGCGCAGCTCCCGCAGCCGCGCCTCGCGCACGGCCTGCTTGGTGACAGCACGCATGGCGTCCTGGGGACACGGGGACATTGGGGACATCAGCAGGGACACTGGGGACAGGCCTGCTTGGTGACAGCACGCATGGCGTCCTGGGGACACGGGGACATTGGGGACATCAGCAGGGACACTGGGGACAGGCCTGCTTGGTGACAGCACGCATGGCGTCCTGGGGACACGGGGACATTGGGGACATCAGCAGGGACACTGGGGACAGGCCTGCTTGGTGACAGCACGCATGGCGTCCTGGGGACACGGGGACATTGGGGACATCAGCAGGGACACTGGGGACAGGCCTGCTTGGTGACAGCACGCATGGCGTCCTGGGGACACGGGGACATTGGGGACATCAGCAGGGACACTGGGGACACTGGGGACAGGCCTGCTTGGTGACAGCACGCATGGCGTCCTGGGGACACAGGGACATCATCAGGGACATTGGGGACACTGGGGACAGGCCTGCTTGGTGACAGCACGCATGGCGTCCTGGGGACATGGGGACATCATCAGGGGCATTGGGGACACTGGGGACAGGCCTGCTTGGTGACAGCGCGCATGGCGTCCTGGGGACACGGGGACATTGGGGACATCAGCAGAGACACTGGGGACATTGGGGACAGGCCTGCTTGGTGACAGCGCGCATGGCGTCCTGGGGACACGGGGACATTGGGGACAGCATCAGGGACATTGGGGACATTGGGGACAGGCCTGCTTGGTGACAGCACGCATGGCGTCCTGGGGACACAGGGACATCATCAGGGACATTGGGGACACTGGGGACAGGCCTGCTTGGTGACAGCGCGCATGGCATCCTGGGGACACGGGGACACTGGGACATCCCTGGGGACCCCCCCCATTGCATCCTCAGGAGGGGACACTGGGTGGCAGCAGCCCCCCCAGCCCCCTGGTGTCCCCGCTGTCCCCTCAGTGTCCCCACTGTCCCCACTGTCCCCTCGCTGTCCCCTCACCCTGCAGCGGTAGCGCAGCGTCTCGATCTCCTCCATGCGGAACTCGTAGGGCTGCAGCATGGACTGCCCGTTCTCTGCGGGGACACGGGGCCACCTCGGTGTCACCAGTGTCACCTCAGTGTCCCCAAACCCCCCTCAGCGTCCCCAAGGCCACCCCAGTGTCCCCAAAGCCACCCCAGTGTCCCCAAAGCCCCATGCAGAAGTCGTAGGGCTGCAGCCTGGACTGGCCATTCTCTGGGGACACGGGGCCACCTCGGTGTCCCCAGTGTCACCTGGGCGTCCCCGGGACCCCTCAGTGTCCCTACAGTCACCCCAACCCCGCACAGTGTCCCCAAACCCCCCTCAGTGTCCCCAAGCTCCCCCCATTGTCCCCAAGCCTTGCAGTGTCTCCAAGCCCCCCAGACCTCCCCAGTGTCCCCAAATTCCCCCTACAGTGTCCCCAAGTGCCACCTGCTGCCAGCGTGTCCTCGATGCGCCGCAGCCCCTCCAGCTCGTCGGGCAGTGCCAGCGTCAGCGCCGTGCCAGGGCTGTCCCCACGGGCTGTCCTGGGGACAGGGACACCGTGGGGACAGGGACAGAGGGAACCGTGGGGACAGGGGACACACTGGGACACCCAGACATTCCTGGGGACCCCCCAGACCCCCTGGGGACACCCTGGTGGCCCCGGTTACCCCGTGGTGGCCCCAGTGACCCCGTGGTGGCCCCGGTGACGCCAGGGTGGCCCCGGTGACCCCGTGGTGGCCCTGGTGGCCCCGGTGACACACCTGCCCACGCGGTGGATGTAGGTCTCCACCGAGTTGGGGACATCGAAGTTGATGACGGCGGCGACGTTCTGGAAATCGATGCCACGAGAGACCCCGAACTCGGGGTCCTGGGGACACTGCGGGGACTGGCCCTTCTTGTCACCCTTCCTGTCACCCTTCCTGTCACCCTTCCTGGAGGGACACGGGAACATTCAGGGACATGGGTCCCAGGCTACAGCGCCATCCCCAGCCCCCAGTGCCACCACCCCAGTGTCCCCAGACTGACCTGGCTGTCCCCAGTGCCACCCAGAGTCCCCAGTTTGATCTGGCCGTGCCCTGGCTGTCCCCAATGTCCCCAGCATCCCCAGGCTGACCTGGCTGTCCCCTGTGCCACCCCAGTGTCCCCAGGCTGGCCTGGCTGTCCCCAGTGCCACCCCAGTGTCCCCAGGCTGACCTGGCCACTCCCTGGCTGTCCCTGTGCCACCCCAGTGTCCCCAGTGTCCCCAGGCTGACCTGGCCACTCCCTGGCTGTCCCCTGTGCCACCCCAGTGTCCCCAGTGTCCCCAGGCTGACCTGGCCGTGTCCCCCCTGCGCGGGCGGTGCCGGGGGGGCTCTGGCTGTCCCCAGTGCCACCCCCAGTGTCCCCAGTGTCCCCAGGCTGACCTGGCTGTCCCCAGTGTCCCCAGTGTCCCCAGGCTGACCTGGCCGTGTCCCCCCTGCGCGGGCGGTGCCGGGGGGGCTCCGCCGGCCCCTCCTCGTCGGTGGCCACGATGAAATCGTACAGGCCACGGTTGAACTGGGCAATGACGTGGCACCTGTGGGACAGGGACAGGGACAGGGACATCTCAGTGGCACCTGGGACAGGGACAGCAATTGATGGCACTAACAGGAATCCTCACAAACCCCATCCCAGAAATCCCCCAGGACTCACCGGGATCTCACAGGCAGCAGAGAGTTGAGGGCACAAAAGGGAATTCCCATAAACCCCACCCCATAAACCCCACAAACCCCACCCCATAAACCCCACCCCATAAACCCCACCCCATAAACTCCCCAGGACTCACCTGGATCACAAAGGCGGCAGAGGGTTGAGGACACAAAAGGGAATTCCCATAAACCCCACCCCAGAAATCCCACCCCACAAACATCCCGGACTCACCGGGAGCGGGCGGGCAGCTGCGGGTTGAGGGCACAAAAGGGAATTCCCATAAATCCCATCCCACAAACCCCACCTCACAAATCCCACCCCACAAACCCCACCCCACAAACCCCACCCCACAAACCCCACCCCACAAACCCCCAGCACTCACCGGGAGCGGGCGGGCAGCTGCGGGTTGAGGGCACAGAAGGGAATTCCCATAAATCCCACCCCATAAATCCCCAGCACTCACCGGGAGCGGGCGGGCAGCTGCGGGTTGAGGGCGCAGGCGGCGATCCCGAACTGCTCCAGGAAGAGTTTGACCCTAAAGGCCCGCGCCAGGCTGCCCACGAAGAGCAGCGCCCGGCCCCGCAGCAGCCGCAGCTTCAGCAGCGCCGCCAGCAGCAGGAACTTGTCCTCCTCCGTGGCACAGCGCAGCTGGAACTGCTGCAGCTGGGCACTGCCAGGCAGCCGGGGCTCGGGGGGCACCACCTGCACCTGGAACAGGGAAAATCCCAAAAGGGGATTGGGAACTGCTGCAGCTGGGCACTGCCAGGCAGCCGGGGCTCGGGGGGCACCACCTGCACCTGGAATTGGGGTGAAAATCCTAAATAAGGGATTGGGAACTGCTGCAGCTGGGCACTGCCAGGGAGAAGGGGCTCATGGGGGCACCACCTGCACCTGAAATGGGGTGAAAATCCCAAAAGGGGATTGGGAACTGCTGCAGCTGGGCACTGCCAGGCAGCCGGGGCTCGGGGGGCACCACCTGCACCTGGAATTGGGGTGAAAATCCTAAATAAGGGATTGGGAACTGCTGCAGCTGGGCACTGCCAGGCAGCCGGGGCTCGGGGGGCACCACCTGCACCTGGAACAGTGAAAATCCTAAATTGGGGATTGGGAACTGCTGCAGCTGGGCACTGCCAGGCAGCCGGGGCTCGGGGGGGCACCACCTGCACCTGGAATTGGGGTGAAAATCCTAAATTGGGGATTGGGAACTGCTGCAGCTGGGCACTGCCAGGGAGAAGGGGCTCGGGGGGCACCACCTGCACCTGAACAGTGAAAATCCCAAAAGGGGATTGGGAACTGCTGCAGCTGGGCACTGCCAGGCAGCCGGGGCTCGGGGGGCACCACCTGCACCTGAACGGGGTGAAAATCCTAAATAAGGGATTGGGAACTGCTGCAGCTGGGCACTGCCAGGCAGCCGGGGCTCGGGGGGCACCACCTGCACCTGGAATTGGGATTTGGGGTTAAAATCCCAAAAGGGGATTGGGAACTGCTGCAGCTGGGCACTGCCAGGGAGAAGGGGCTCAGGGGGGCACCACCTGCACCTGGAATGGGATTTGGGGTTAAAATCCTAAACTGGGGATTGGGAACGGCCCGGGAGCCAGGGCTCGGGAAGGAGATTGGGGTTAAAATCCCAAAATGGGCACTGGGGAACTGCTGCAGGGGGAGAACCTGCACCTGGAACTGGGAGATTTAGGGTTAAAATCTCAAAATTGGGGACTGGGCACTGCCCGGGAGCTGAGGCTCAGGGGAGAGAACCTGGACCCGGAATTGGGGTTTGGGGTTAAAATCCCAAAATGGGGGAGCTGGAGTTGCCAGCAGCTGGAACTGGGAGCAGCTCTGGGGACAGAACCTGCACCTGCAACAGGATTTGGGGTCAGGGATGGGAAATGGGGAATTTGTTTAAGTGCAGAACCCCCAAACCTCACTCCAGCCCCCAAAAATGTCCCCAAATGTCCCCAGATGTCCCAGATGTCTCACGGGGTTGTGCAGCACCAGCTCCTGCAGCGCCTCCAGCTCGGGGTTCAGCGTGGCCGACACCAGCAGGGCCTGGTAGATCTTGGGCATGTGGCTGGGGGGGCACGGGGGGTCAGGGGCACCCCAAAACCCCCCGAGCACCCCAAAACCGCCCCGAACACCCCAAAAGTGCTCAGAACCCCCTTAACCCTTCAGTGCCCCACAAATCCTCCCAGGGAACCCCAAAACTTTGAAGACATCCCTCAGTGTCCCCTCTGTGTCCCCAGTGTCCCGCCCCGTACCCCTGCATTGTCCCCCTGTGTCCTTCTCTGTGTCCCCTCCCTGTCCCCTGGTATCCCACAGTGTCCCCGAACTGCCCCCCTATGTCCCCTCCCACTGTCACACCCACTGCCACCCCGGTTGTCCCCTCCCTGTCCCCCCACGTCCTTCTCTGTGTCCCCTCCCTGTCCCCAGTGTCCCCTGGGTTTCCCCTCATTGTCCCCACCATGTCCCGTAGGTGTCCCCTCCCTGTCACCCCTGTGTCTCCCAGCGTCCCCCTGGTGTCCCCTCCCTGTCCCCTGGGTGTCCCTTCCCTGTCCCTCCTGTGTCCCCTGGGTGTCCCCCAGTATCCCCTCCCTGTCCCCTCCGCATCTTTCTCTGTGTCCCCTCCCTGTCCCCGCCGTGTCCCCCGCGTGTCCCCTCCCTGTCCCCGCCGTGTCCCCCGCGTGTCCCCTCCCTGTCCCCGCTGTCCCCACCAGAGCAGGGCGCGGATGTCGTCCCCGAAGCCGAAGGACAGCAGCAGATCGGCCTCGTCCAGCACCAGCAGCTCCAGGCAGGGCCGCAGGGCCAGGCTGTGCCCGGCCACGTGTGCCAGGACACGGCCCGGCGTGCCCACCACGATGTCCGGCTGCTCCATCAGCACCGGCCTGGGGACATGGAGGGGTCACAGGGGCTGGGGACACCCAGGGCACCGAGGGGACACCCAGGGAGGGGTCAGGGACAGGTCAGAGCCAGGCTGTGCCCGGCCACGTGTGCCAGGACACGGCCGGGAGTGCCCACCACGATGTCCAGCTGCTCCATCAGCACCGGCCTGGGGACACCCAGGGGTCAGGGACACCCAGGGGACACCCAGGGGACACCCAGGGCATCGAGGGGACCCAGGGAGGGGTCAGGGGTCAGGCTGTGCCCGGCTACGTGTGCCAGGACGTGGCCAGGAGTGCCCACCACGATGTCCAGCTGCTCCATCAGCACCGGCCTGGGGACATGGAGGGGTCAGGGACACCCAGGGGACACCCAGGGCACCGAGGGGACACCCAGGGAAGGGTCAGGGACAGGTCAGTGCCAGGCTGTGCCCGGCCACGTGTGCCAGGACATGGCCAGGAGTGCCCACCACGATGTCCGGCTGCCCCATCAGCACCGGCCTGGGGACATGGAGGGGTCAGGGGGGCTTGGGGACATCGAGGGGACACCGGGAAGGGTCGGGGCTCAGGGACGCCGGGGTGACTGACCGCTGGTCGGCGAGGTCCGAGTGGCCGCAGAGCTCGGCCACGCGCAGCTGGCGGGCGCAGAAGGCGGCCAGGCGGCGCAGGGTGTGCCCCACCTGCCGCGCCAGCTCCGCCGAGGGCACCAGCACCAGCGCCCGCACGGCCTGCGGCACGGCTGGGGACGCCTGGGGACACACGGGGACACCGGGGTCAGCCCCGGGGCCCACATCCCCCCAAGTGCCACCCTCGCCCCCTTGATGCCCAGCACTTTGTGCAGCATGGGCAGTGCCAGTGTCCCCAGTGTCCCCAGTGTCCCCGTGCCCCCTCACCTCTTTGATGGCCAGCACTTTGTGCAGCACGGGCAGTGCCAGTGTCCCCAGTGTCCCCAGTGTCCCCGTGCCCCCTCACCTCTTTGATGGCCAGCACTTTGTGCAGCACGGGCAGTCCGTACGCTCCGGTTTTCCCCGAGCCCGTCCTGGCCCGGGCCAGCAGGTCGCGGCCCTCCAAGGCCAGCGGGATGGCACGGGCCTGGATGGCCGTGGGCACTGCCCAGCCCAGCTCCGCCACCGCCTGCGGGCACAGGGCGCGCTGGCACCGTGGGGACGCCACCATGGTGACAGCCCCGGTCCCCGGTGTCCCCTCGTGGACAGCCCCTCCCCATGGGGACAGTCCCCACTGTCCCCCCACCCCAGGGGACTCCGGGGTCCCCTCAGGCCCCCCACCCCTGAAGGGACCCAATGTCCCCGTGCCCGCAGAGGGTCCCCCATGTCCCCTTCCCCAAAGGGACCCCAGAGTCCCCTCCCTTCAGAGAGACCTCAAAGTCCCCGTGTCCCCAGTGCACCCCTAAAAGTGACCCCAATGTCCCCCCGGCCCCAAACCGCCCCCGACCCCTCCCCTCAGAGGAACCCCTCACCCCTCCCGGGACCCCGGCGATCGCTCCCCTCCAACCCAGCCCCACCCCGATGCCCCGCTCGGCCCTCCCGGCCCTGCTCCCGCTCACCCTCAGCAGCCGCCCGTCCAGCCCCATGTGCTCGAACCCCTTCGCCTCCATCTCTGCCGCCATCTTGGCCCCACCGCCCACACACTTCCGGCCGCGCCGCGCGCCGCCCACCGAGACTTCCGGTGACGCGCCCAGAGCGCCGCCAGGGCGGCTGGAAGCTTACAGCGCCCCCTGGCGGTGGAGGACTGACAGCACTCCCTCCCCCCGACACCCCAAAATCCGCGCCGGGGTCGATTTTTGGGGTGAAAACGCCCGGGTTTGGTCAAGCAGCTGAACGCCGGCAGCGCCAGAACCCCCTCCCCGCCCCAAACACGCACCGACACCTCTTGGTGGAACAAAAAAAACCTTTATTTCCCCTCTAAAAAAAACACCTCGGGGGGCGGCGTCTCACTCTGCGCCCGCCACGGCAGGCAGGGCACCCCAAAATCCGCAGGGAGCGGGGGGATCTCCCCAACACCCCAAAGTGGGTGGGGATGGGTTCGGGGGAGCCCCTGGGGTCCCTCCCCAGCACCTCGGGGTGGATTTGGGGTCCCAGAAGGGAGTGGGGGTCCCTCCCCGGCACCCCAAGATGGGGGGATGAGTTTGGGGGTCCCTCCCCAGCACCCCAAGGTGGGTGGGATCCCCCATTCCAGGGCTGGGGCGAATTTTGGGGATCCCCCAGGGATTAGGGTCGGTTGTGGAGTGTCCCCCGAGGTGAGGGTGGGCCCTGGTGCGAGGGTGGATTCCGGGGTGGATTTTAGGGTTGGGGTTTGGTTTTGGGGTGTTTTTTGGGGTTGGTTTTGGGCTGCCCCCCAGACTGGAATGGATTTTGGGGTGCCCCCCGAGGGGGTTTTGGGGGGCTAGACGAGTTTCTTGGCCTCGAAGAAGCTCTTGAGGTGCCGCATCTGCCAGAGGCCGGTGAGGATGAGGATGACGGTCTGGGCGATGGACCACCAGAGCACGCGCTGGTTGGTGCTCTCGCTCGTCATGCGGAACCGCTCCTCGCGGTACTGCCACCCCAAAAACCCGGAAATTCACCCCAAAACCACACAAAAATCCCATAAATCCACACCCAAATCCCAGAGATCCACACCAAACCCCACAGATCCATACCAAAACCCCACAGATTCACCCCAAAACCCCAGCGTGACCCCAAAACCCCCTGACCTGACCCCAAAAGCTGCACGGATTCACCACAAAACCCCAAAGATCCATCCCAAAACCCCACAGATTCCCCCCAAACCCCAAAGATTCACCACAAAACCCCAAAAATTCAACCCAAAACTCCAAAGATCCATGCCAAAACCCCAAAGATTCATCCCAAACCCAAAAGATTCCCCCAAAACCATGAAGATTCACCACAAAACCCCAAAGATCCATCCCAAAACCCACAGATCCATCCCAAAACCCCAAAGATCCATCCCAAACCCCAAAGATTCGTCCCAAACCCCCAAAGATCCATCCCAAAATTCCACAGATCCATCCCAAAACCTCAAAGATCCATCCCAAACCCCACAGATTCCCCCAAAACCCCAAAGATCCATCCCAAAACTCCACAGATCCATCCCAAAATCCCAAAGATTCATCCCAAACCCCACAGATTCATCCCAAAACCCCAAAGATTCACCCCAAACCCCAAAGATTCATCCCAAAACCCCAAAGATTCACCACAAAATCCCACAGATTCCCCCAAAACGCCAAAGATCCATCCCAAAACCCCAAAGATCCATCCCAAAACTCCACAGATTCCCCCCAAAACCCCACAAATCCTGCCCAGCCCCCCCGGTGGCCCCGCAGGCGCGCGCTGACCCTCTGGTAGTTCTGCTCCTTCTGGATCTGCTCCACCTGGTCGAGCAGCTGGCGCGCGCGGAGCTGCAGCTCCGTCAGCTTGTCCTTGGCGGCGATCTCGGGGTAGTTGTTGGTGTGCTCGCCCACCTGGATGTCCAGGTGCACCCGCTGCGGGGAGGGCACGGGCTGGCACCGGGGCTGGCACCGGGGCACCAGCCATGGCACCAACCATGGCACCAAACGCCAGTAATGGCATCAACCACAGCTCCAACCATGGCCCAACCATGGCACCAACCATGGCACCAACCATGGCACCAACCATGGCACCACCATGGCACCAACCATAGAGCCAACCATGGCTCAACCATGGCCCAACCATGGCTCCAACCATGGCCCAACCATGGCACCACCATGGCACCAACCATGGCACCAACCATAGAGCCAATCATGGCCCAACCATGGCCCAACCATGGCTCCAACCATGGCCCAACCATGGCACCACCATGGCCCAACCATGGCCCAACCATGGCCCAACCATGGCACCACCATGGCCCAACCATGGCCCAACCATGGCTCCAGTAATGGAACCATCAATGGCACGGCCATGGGTAGGGCACAGGGCTGTCCCCAGCCAGCGCTGGCACAGCCATGAGGAGGGCACAGGGCTGTCACCAGGGCTGTCCCTGGCACTGGCACACACCCGGGGCAGCCACGTGGGGTGGGCACAGGGCTGTCACCAGGCTGTTCCCTGCGCTGGCATGGCCCAGCTGTGGGGTGGGCATGGGCTGTGGGCACAGGGCTACCCCAGGGTGTCCCAAGGCCGTGCCAGGCTGGCACAGGGCATTACCAGCTTGCCCCCGGCGAAGAGCGCCATGCGGGTGGAGTTGGAGTGCAGGCAGATCTGGTGCTCGCCCGGCGTGTGCGACGTGAACGTGAAGCGCCCCTCGGAGCCGTACTGCCGCGACAGCACCACCTGCGCCAGGGGACAGCGTCAGGAACGCGGGCACGGCCACTGGCACCCCACGGGGACAGCGTCAGGAACGCGGGCACGGCCGCTGGCACCCCACGGGGACAGCGTCAGGAGCGCGGGCACGGCCACTGGCACCCCATGGGGACACTGTCAGGAACATGGGCACGGCCACTGGCACCCCACGGGGACAGCGCCACTGCCCTGGGCACTGGGGCACAGCCTGGGGATTACCCAAACTCCCCCCAGGGACCCTTCCCCATGTCCAGGTGGTGCCCAAACCCCCTCATGGACCCCTCCCCGCGCCCAGAGGCTGCCCAAGGACCCCTCCCCGTGCCCAGTTGATGCCCAATCCCCCTCACCTTTCCGTCGGGGTCCTTGACCTCCACGTGCATGCCCAGCCCGGGCGTGGAGGGCAGGAAGGACTCGGACTGTTTGTCCCACAGCTGCGTCCGGTAATTGCCTGGCACCGAGCGGGCACACGGGCTCGGAGCCGACCCCCGTGCCCGGTGGGCTCTGATCCCCCCCGAGCCCCTCGGTGGTTCCTCCCGCTCCCCCCCGCCGTTCCCGGTGGTCTCTCCCGCTCCCCCCCGCCGTTCCCGGTGGTCTCTCCCGCTCCCCCCCGCCATTCCCGGTGGTCTCTCCCGCTCCCCCCCGCCACTCCGGGTGGTCTCTCCCGCTCCCCCCCGCCACTCCGGGTGGTCTCTCCCGCTCCCCCCCGCCACTCCGGGTGGTCTCTCCCGCTCCCCCCCGCCATTCCCGGTGGTCTCTCCCGCTCCCCCCCGCCATTCCCGGTGGTCTCTCCCATTCCCCCCCCGCCATTCCCGGTGCTCTCTCCCGTTCCCCCCTCACGCCCCCCGCCATTCCCGGTGCTCCCCGCCGCCGCCCGCACCGATGACCATGGTCTCGTCGGGGATCTCCTCGATGAAGCAGCGCTTCTCGGTCTCTCCGATGTGGAAATAGAGCCCGTGCGCGCCCCAGCCCAGCAGCAGCACGGCGGCCATCGCCGCCCTCAGCGCTTCCCACAGCGCCGCCATGGTTGCTCCCTCCCGCCCGCCGGGGGCGCTCTGCGCGTGCGCCAGCCCCTGGCGCTGCTCGCCACGCACGCGCCGCGCCCGCAGCGCACGCGCGATGCTGCCCTCAGCGCCCTGCGCGCGCCTGGCGGCTTCGCGCCTCGCTCTGCGCATGCGCGACACCGCGGCCACTCAGCGCCCCCCACGCCGCCCCTGCCCGCTTCCCGCGGCTCCCGCAGCGCGCATGCGCGCCCCGCGCCGCGGTGGCGCAGCGGGGAGGGCGCCGCTCTCTGGCTGACAAGACTGCGGGTTCGAGCCCCGCCGCAGCCGCCGCGGGGGTCGCGGTGTCCCCGCCGCGTGTCGCGCTGTCACCTCCCCCCCACCATGTGTCCCCTCGGTTGTCACCCCGCGGGGCTGCTGAGCAATGGCGGGGGCGGGGCGCGCCCTTCTCAGGAGTGTGGCAACACCAGCGGCAACTTTCTTCCTTCCTTCCTCCCTCCCTCGCCGCCGCCCGCAGCGCCCGGAGCCGGGGGTCCCACCGGGAGCGGGGGTGCCAGAGGAACCGGGGGTCCCAGAGAGCCGGGGTGCCACAGGAGCCGGGGGTGTTACAGCGGAGGCAGGGGCGTCACAGGAGCCCGGGGGTCGCACCGGAGCCGGGGGTGTCACAGGAGCCGGGGGTCCCAGCGGAACCGGGGGTCTCACCGGAGCTGAGGTCGCACCGGAGCCGGGGGTGTCACAGGAACCGGGGGTCCCATGGGTGAGCGCTGCCCGGGGACCCCGCGCACGGCCCGGAGGGGACACGGAGCGCCTGGCACGGCCGGTGCCACCGGGAGGGGTCCCCAAGGCTCGGGGGGCGCGGGCAGGGGGCGCGGGGGTCTCCGGGTGGCCGCCCTCAGCCTCGCCCTCCTCTTCCTCCGCGCAGAGGCCGAAGGCTTCGCCCTCTGCCACGCGCCCGCGCTGCAGACCAAGGTGTTCCAGTACCGGTAAGGGACGGCGGGGGCGGCACGGGACGGCGGTGGCACCGAGCGGTGGCACCGGTGGCACCGCTGTCCCCGCTTCGCCCGCCAGGCTGTGGGACGTGAACCAGAGGTCGCTGTACCTGCGCGATGACCAGCTGGTGGCCGGGCACCTGCAGGGCGCCAACGCCGCGCTGGAAGGTGACACGGGGACGCGCGCGCGGGGACAGGCGCGGGGACGCGGGGACACGCGCTGAGGGTCCCCGTGTCACCTGCAGAGAAGGTGTTCTGGGTGCCCAACCGCGCCCTGGAGCCCGCGCGGCTGCCGGTGATCCTGGGCATCCGGCACGGCTCCCGCTGCCTGCGCGCCGAGCGCGGCCCCGCCGGGGAACCGCGGCTGCGCCTGCAGGTGGGGACAGCGGGGACAGCGAGGGGACAGTGCGGGGACAGCGGGGACAGCAAGGGGACAGCGAGGGGACAGCACAGGGGACAGCGGGGACAGCGAGGGGACAGCGAGGGGACAGCACAGGGGACAGCGGGGACAGCGAGGGGACAGCGAGGGGACAGCACAGGGGACAGCGGGGACAGCGAGGGGACAGTGCGGGGACAGCGGGGACAGCGAGGGGACAGCGAGGGGACAGCGCGGGGACAGCGAGAGGACAGCACAGGGGACAGCACAGGGGACAGCGAGGGGACAGCGAGGGGACAGCACAGGGGACAGCACAGGGGACAGCGGGGACAGCGAGGGGACAGCGCGGGGACAGCGAGGGGACAGCGGGGGGACAGTGCGGGGACAGCGAGGGGACAGCGCGGGGACAGCACAGGGGACAGCGAGGGGACAGCGGGGGGACAGCGAGAGGACAGCGCGGGGACAGCACAGGGGACAGCGAGGGGACAGCGGGGGGACAGCGAGGGGACAGCGGGGACAGCACAGGGGACAGCGCGGGGATAGTGGGTACAGCGTGGGGACAGGGACGGGCGTGCCGAGGGGATGGGGACACCGTGGGAACGGGGACACCAGAAGGGCGGTGACATCGAGGGGATGGGGATGCCAAGGGGGTGGGGACATCACGGGGACAGGGAATGGGAACACCGAAAGAGATGGGGACACGAAAGTTTTGGGGATGGGACACCATGGGGATGGGGACACGGGGACCTCAGGAGGGGGACATTGTGGGATGGGGACACGGGGACCTCAGGGGTGGGACATTGCTGGATGGGGACACGGGGACCTCAGGGGTGGGACACCGCTGGGTGGGGACATTAGAGGCCGTGCCCACACCGCGCCACTCCAGTGGCACACGGTGCCCGCGGTGCCGGGGCGCTGTCCCCGCGGGTGACACGGGGGTGTCACCGCAGGACGTGGACATCCGGGAGCTGCCCCGCGCCGGTGACAGCGCGGCCGCCTTCACCTTCTTCCGCTCCTACCGGGACGGGCTGTGGCGCTTCGAGTCGGCCGCGCACCCCGGCTGGTTCCTGTGCACGTCCCCGCGCGGCCACCAGCCCCTGGCGCTCTGTCGCCACCGCGATGTCACCTCCAACCTGCTCGACTTCTACTTCCAGCTCTGCTGAGCGCCCCCGGCCCCCGCGCGGGGACACCCGAGCCCCAGGGTGGTGGCATCTTCCTAGGGAGGGTGGCATCCCCCCCAGGATGGTGACATCCCTCTGGGGAGGTGCCATCCTCCCCAGGATGGCGACATCCTCACCCCAGGGACGGTGACATCCTCACCCACGGAGGGTGACATCCTCGCTCCTCGGTGACATCTTCCCCAGGATGGTGACATCCATCCGGGACCGTGCCATCCCCTTGGGGACAGCGACATCCCCCTGGGGACAGTGCCATCCGCCCTCGCGGTGTGGTGCCGCCTCCCCGGGGCGGTGCCATCCCCCTGGGGACAGTGACATCCCCCTGGGGACAGCGACATCCCCCTGGGGACAGTGCCATCCCCCTGGGGACAGCGACATCCTCAGCGGCCGGTGCGGGAATAAAGCGATACCGAGGCCACGCGGTGTCCGAGCGTGGGTGGCACTCGAGTGGCGCACGGGTGGCACGGCGGGGACAGGGCGGGGCGGGTGGCCCCGCTGGATGTGTCACCGCGGCGGGATGGCCGCTCTTGCGCCACCCGCGCGATGGTGACAGAACGGGACGTCCCCGGGCGGGGGTGACGCGGCCCCTTCCCGGATCCCGCGGCGTGGGGACAGCGCGGGGACAGCGGGCACGCGACACGGGGGACACGCGGCGCGGGGACAGCGCGGGGACACGGGGGTGTGGGGACAGGGAGCGGGGGACAATAGGGACAGGGAACGCGGGACTTTGGGGACAAGGACGTGGACACCGTGGGGACAGGAGAGGTGGGACCATGGGGACAGGGGGCACACGGGGGAGTGGGGACAGGGAATGGGGGACAATAGGGACCGGGAAGGTGGCATTTTGGGGACAGGTCATCATGGGGACAGGGCACACAAGACCTTGGGGACAGGAGGTGCGGGACCTTGGGGACAGGGCACACGGGGCCTTGGGGGCAAGGGACACTGGGATGGGACACAGGGGACACTGGGGACAGTGCTCACAGCACCTTGCGGACAGCAGTCATGGTGACAATGGTGACAAGGTGATGGCACCGCAGGGACAGGGCACAGGGGCCTGGCAGGGGCCACCCTCAGGGCACCACGGGACAGGGGACACTGCGGGACAGGCCTGGCTCAGGGGACACGGCACAGGGGACATCCCTGCCGCGGTGACCGCGGGCATCACCGGGGACGCTGGCACCAGGTGGCATTTCGCCACCGCTCGGTGTCACTGTCACGCACGCCGCCAATTACCAGGGCGGGCTCTGTCCCCGCCCCGCCCGGCCCCATAAAGCCACTGTCACCCGCGGGGACACGGCCCAGAGGACAAGGGACAGGATCCCGCGAGGTGACACATCCGCAGGTGCTGCCGGGGACGGGGACAAGCTCGGGGACAATCCTGCTGGCACGTGGTGTCACCAGTGCCACCCTCTCCGCAGGCCCAGCCATGTCGCACGCGTCCAGAGCTGCCCTCAGGTGAGCGGGGACAGCGCGGGGACAGCTCGGGGACAGCCTGGGGACAGCTCTGTCCCCCTCCCTGTGCCGGGGAGTGTCACCTCCCCCCTCCCCGGTGTCACCTGCCCTGACCCCTCTGTCCCCGCAGAGGGACACCCCGGGGACATCGCTCGCAGGTCATGTTGGGGAGCGGGGACACGCCCGAGGGTGTCATCGACCCCGACATGGTGGCCTTGTTCGAGGACTTCCTGGGGACAGGTGGGTGCAGGTGTCCCCAAGTCCTTGTCCCCATGTCCCCTGTGCCCAGCCCTGCCCTAAATGTCCCCATGTCCCTGTCCCCAAGTCTCCACGTCCCCGTGTCCCTGTGATGTCCTCATGTGCCACATCTTCTGGGTGTCCCCTCCATGTCCCCACATCCCCATGTCCCATGTCCCTGTGATGCTCCCATGTCCCCATATCCCCACCTGTCCATCCCCATGTCCCCATAACCCCACGTCCCCATGTCCTCACGTCTCCATGTCCCCACCTGTCTGTCCCCCTGTTCCCATGTCCCCATGTCTCATGTCCCACATGTCTGGCCCGGTGTCCCCATGTCCCTGTGTCCCATGTCCCACCTGTCTGTTCCGGTGTCCCCACATCCCATGTCCTTACCTGTCTGTCCCCATGTCCCACCTGTCTGTCCGGTGTCCCCATGTCCCTGTGCCACATGTCCCACCTGTCCGTCCCCATGTCCCACCTGTCCGTCCGGTGTCCCCGTGTCCCCAGAGGTGTCGGTGGCCTTCGCGGGGGCGCGGCCGGTGGCGCAGCCGTACCACTACGTGCTGCGGGACACGGAGCAGCAGGGGCTGTGCCTGCGCGACGGCCACCTGGTGGCCACCAGCCTGCAGGGGGCCAACGCCGCCATGGAAGGTGGGTGACACGCGGGGACAGCGGGGACACTCCGTGGGTGACACCCGGGGGACAGCAGTGACAAGCCATGGGTGACATCCTGGGGGGAACAGGGGTGACAACCCATGGGTGTCCCTCTGGTGGCCACCAGCCTGCAGGGGGACAACGCCATCCTGGAAGGTGGGTGACACCGGGGGGACAGTGGAGACAATCCGTGGGGGACACCAAAGGGGACAGCGGGGACACTCCATGGGTGACACCCGGGGGAGGACAGCGGTGACAATCCATGGGTGACACCAGGGGGACAGTGGTGACAATCCATGGGTGTCCCTCTGGGGGGACAGTGGTGACAATCCATGGGTGACACTGCCCATGGGTGACGCCGCCCACGGGTGTCCCTCTGCGGGGACAGCGGTGACACCCCCGTGTCCCACAGAGCCCATCAGCGTTGTCCCCAACCGGCACCTGGAGCGCCGGCGCTGTCCCCTCATCGTGGGCATCCGCGGTGGCACCCGCGCCCTGTCCTGCGGCACCGGCCCCGAGCCCCGGCTGAGCCTGGAGGTGACACGGGGGACACGGGGGTGGCACAGGGGACATGGGGGTGACCGGGAGGTGACTCAGTGTGGGGCAGTGGGGACACAAAGGTGGGACAGGCCAAGGTGGGACAGCTTGAGATGGGCCAACGTAATCTGGGTCAACTCAAGGGGGGTCAATCGAGGTGGGGACATCCAGAGGCGGTTGGGACCCAAAGTTGGGTCAGTCAAGGTGGTCAGTCCAAGGTGGTCAGTCCAAGGTGGGTCAGTCGAGGTGGGCAACCCAAGGTGGTCAGTCCAAGGTGGGTCACTCAAGGTGGGTCAGTCCAAGGTGGTCAGTCCAAGGTGGTCAGTCCAAGGTGGTCAATCCAAGGTGGTCAGTCCAAGGTGGTCAGTCCAAGGTGGGTCAGTCCAAGGTGGTCAGTCCAAGGTGGTCAATCCAAGGTGGTCAATCCAAGGTGGTCAGTCCAAGGTGGTCAATCCAAGGTGGTCAGTCCAAGGTGGTCAGTCCAAGGTGGGTCAGTCCAAGGTGGTCAGTCCAAGGTGGTCAATCCAAGGTGGTCAATCCAAGGTGGTCAGTCCAAGGTGGTCAATCCAAGGTGGTCAGTCCAAGGTGGTCAGTCCAAGGTGGGTCAGTCCAAGGTGGTCAGTCCAAGGTGGTCAGTCCAAGGTGGTCAATCCAAGGTGGTCAATCCAAGGTGGGTCAGTCGAGGTGGGTCAGTCGAGGTGGGTCACTCAAGGTGGGCAACCCAAGGTGGGTCAGTCCAAGGTGGTCAGTCCAAGGTGGTCAGTCCAAGGTGGGTCAATCCAAGGTGGTCAATCCAAGGTGGGTCAGTCGAGGTGGGTCAGCTGGAGCTGGATCAACTCAAAGTGGGTCAACCCAAGGTGGGGACACCCTGGGGTGGTGGCGACCCAAAAACAGGTCAGCTCAAGGTGGGTGACCCAAGGTGGGGACACCCAGAGATGGGTCAGGCCAAGGGGGGAACCCAAGGTGGGAAGGGGTTCCCTGCGACCTGGGAAGGTCATCCCAAGGTGTGGGGGGCACCCAGGGCTGGGTCAGCACAAGGTGGGGCACCCTGAAGTGACGTCATCCCAGAAAGGTGCCACCAGGAAGTGGGGATTCCCCAGGGCGGGGTCACTTAAGGATGGCATCACCTGGGGGTGTGGGCACCTGGGGGTGTGGGCACCTGATGTTGTTGTCCTCTGGAGATGGGGGTTCCTTGAGGTGGGGTCACCTGGAGTTGGGGTCACCTGGAATTGGGGTCACTTGGAGGTGAGATCACCTGGAGATGGGGTCAGTGCTGGTTCCTTGAGGTGGGGTCACCTGGAGATGGGGTCACCTGGAGATGGGGTCACCTGGAGATGGGGTCAGCATGGGTTCCTCAAGGTGGTGTCACCTGGGGATGGGGTCACCTGCACATGGGGTCACCTGGAATTGGGATCACCTGGAGATGGGGTCAGCGCGTGTTCCTCGAGGTGGTGTCACCTGGAATTGGGGTCAGCGTGTGTTCCTCGAGGTGGTGTCACCTGGCGGTGGGGACACCTGGAGGTGGCTGCTCCCCAAGGTGACGCCACCAGGCCACGGCTGCTCCCCGTGCCGGTGCTGTCACCGTTTGGTGCCACCCCTCGCTGTCCCCTGCCCGGCAGGACGTGGGGCTGCTGGAGCTGTTCTCGGGTGACAAGGACAGGGCCACGCCCTTCACCTTCTACAAGACCTTCGGGGGCTCCACGCACACCTTCGAGGCCGCCGCCTTCCCCGGGCTCTTCCTCAGCACGGCCACGGGCCCGGGCGAGGCGCTGGCCCTGGCGCCGCCCCCCGGGGCCACCGCCTTCTACCTGCGCCGCAAGTGACACCGGGGACATCCATGAGGGGACATCCACGGTGCCACCACCGCCTTCTACCTGCGCCGCAAGTGACACCGGGGACATCCACAGTGACACCAGGGACATCCATGAGGGGACATCCATAGTGCCACCACCGCCTTCTAGCTGCGCCGCAAGTGACACCGGGGACATCCATGAGGGGACATCCGGGAGCTGGGGACATCCACGGTGCCACCACCGCCTTCTACCTGCGCCGCAAGTGACACCGGGGACATCCATAGTGACACCGGGGACATCCACAGTGACACTGCCGCCTTCTACCTGCGCCGCAAGTGACACCGGGGACATCCATGAGGGGACATCCATGGTGCCACCACCTTCTACCTGCGCCACAAGTGACACCGGGGACATCCACAGTGACACCGGGGACATCCACAGTGACACTGCCGCCTTCTACCTGCGCCGCAAGTGACACCGGGGACATCCACAGTGACACCGGGGACATCCACGGTGCCACTGCCGCCTTCTACCTGCGCCACAAATGACACCGGGGACATCCAAGGCTTGGGGACATCTGTGATGGGACATTCCCCAGTGCCACCGCCTTCTACCTGCGGCACAAGTGACACCAGGGGACATCCAGGAGCTGGGGGCATCCATAGTGGGACATTCCCAGATGTCACCACCTTCCACCTGTGCTGCGAGTGACAGTGCCCCCAGCCAGGGACAGCCAGGGTTGGGGACATTCATGGTTGTTGTCACCCCACTGTCAATAAAGCGCCGGCTGCTGCTATCACCGCGTGGGTGTGACGCGGGGGGACAGGGGACATCCACAGGGGGACAGGACCCTCTTGGGGGGGGCAGGCCGCTCCTTTTGGGGTCAGAACCCCCCTTTTTGGGGTCAGCACCCCCTTTTTGGGGTCAGCACCCCCTTTTTGGGGTCAGAACCCCCTTTTTGGGGTCAGCACCCCCATTTAGGGTCAGCACCCTTTTTTGGGGCGCTCAGCCCCTCCCCCGCCAGCCCCGCTCCTCCCCCCCGCCCCCCCGCACACCAGGAGGGCGTGGCCTCACCTTTTAGGGGCGTGGCCTCACGTTATGGGCGCGTCCTTTATGCTAATAAGGCGAATCAGCCCGCAGTGGGCGTGGCCATAACAGACCACGCCCACAAACGTTCCCGCCACACGCTCAGACCCTTCCTCCATGCCAGAGGGCGTGGCCTCGCTTTGGGAGGCGTGGTCTCACCATATGGGCGTGTCCTGCATACTAAAAAACCTATGCTCCTCCCCTTGTGGGCGTGGCCGCACAGACCCCGCCCCCGCGCGGCGCTGCCGGTAAGGGAAGGGGGAGGGGGCGGCCCCGGGGGGGTCCCCAAAGCCCGGGGGGAGTTTGAGGGTCCCCAAAACGCCCCCAAAACCTCCCCAAACCCCCCCAGCCCCCCCCAAATCAGGGGGACCCCCCCCAAAATCCGGGGGAACCCCAAAAACTCCCGGCCCCGCCCCCGTAACCTTTGCACCCCCCCCCCCCGCCCCCCTAAAATTTGGGGTCGTCCGGAACTTTTGGGGTCCCCGCGAACCTTTTGGGGTCCCCCATAAACTTTGGGGTACCCCCAGGGTTGTGAGGGTCCCTTTTGGGGTCAACCGTGACTTTTGGGGTCCCCCCGGAACCCCCAACTCTTTCTGCCCCCCCCTTTTTCTGGTCCCCTTCCTTTTTGGGGTCCCCCGGAACTTTTGGGGTCCCCCCCGAACTCTTTGGGTCCCTTTTGGGGTCCCCCATAAACTTTGGCGTCCCGGGTGGATT
>NC_052037.1:3526267-3565597 GCF_015832195.1 Motacilla alba alba
GGCGGAGCTGCGGCTCCGGAGCTGCCGGGAGCCGGGGCGGCATGGCCGGGCGCTGACGGCGGCAGCCGGGCTGCGGGGGCAGGATGTGGGCTGTGCTGGCCCAGCTGCTGATCGCTCTGGTGCTGCTGGCCTTCTTCCTGGTCAGCTGCCAGAACGTCATGCACATCGTCAGGGGCTCTGTGCGCTTCCTGCTCAAACACGCCCACCGTGAGCTGGACAAGGAACTCGGGGAGAGCCAGGGGCTGGCGGATGACGAGGAGGCTCTCTCGGCCAGAGTCGTCCGCCGGCGGGTCCTGCTGAAGGTAACGAGCGGGCGAGCTGAGAGCAGCCCCGGGCACAGGCACAGGAGAGCAGGGCCGGGGCAGGGCAGGGCGGGACACGGAGGCTCCGGGTGCGTGTCAGGTGTGTTGTTCTACCGGGTAAACCAGCCCCCCTCACCGCCCCCACATGCCCTGATCTCCCTCCTCTTCCTGCAGGGGAACGAAGCCCTTCATCTCCCTGGAGAGCAGGTGACTGAGGAGCAGTTCACAGATGATCAAGGCAATATCATCACCAAGAAGGTGAGTGCTCAGCGGCGGGATCTGGGTAAGGGCATGCCGCAGCCTTTCTCCTCTCCCCTCCACCCCTGAAGCCCGGGGCCCATGTAGGGCATTCGTGCCCCGCTGTCTTCGGTTACACTCACGGCACTTCTCCAGCCGGTGGGACGGAGGCTGCACACCACGTGCAGCTGAGGACCGGGTGAGGAGGGAGCCCTGGTGCCCCGGGGCTGGCTGTGACGCCCAGCTGTGCGGGTCTCCGCAGATTATCCGGAAGGTGGTGCGTCAGCTGGGCCCTGGTGACATGGGTGACAGGCAGGAACAGGAGGAGCTGATCCTGGAGGGCTCCCTACAGGAGCCCCAAGACCTGGAGGCCGAGGACGATCACTTCATGAAATACTCCATCTTGCACCGGGATGGTCTGGGCGCCAAGGTACAGTGTGGCTCATAGCCCTGCCTGCAGGCAGCCTGCCTGGGTCAGCACCCAGCACCCTCAGGACTTCAATGTCACCCTCTGTCCTTTCTTCTGCCCTGCACTCCTCTCCTGTTTCTCCTCTAAGACTTCTAAGGCAAATCTTGCCTAGTGCAACAGTCTTCTTGCTTGGTGTTTTCTGCCTGCCAACTGACTCTCCCTTTCCCTTTCCTGTCCTTTTCTCTCTGTCTGTCTGTTCACCTGGGTGATGTCCTGCTTCCCGCCCCTTCGGCTTCCTCAGGAGGAGGTGCGAGTGCGTGTCCCGAAACCAGAGGTCTCTGGGGGCAGGATGGGGGCTCAGATAGTGAAACGAGCCAGCCTGAAAAGGGGCAAGCAGTGACCCCTCAAATGGCCTCTTTTGAGGTAACCCTACCTTTGCTCTTCCTTCTGTCCTGGCTCTCCACGCTGCTGCCTGCACCGAGCTGCTGGTCGTGCACATTCTCCCGGGGAAAGTGTGGTGGGGCAGAGGGCTCTTGGCCTGCAGAGGGAGTTTGCTGTGCTGCAGCAAAAATTGAGAGTGGGCAGCAGTGTGCCCCTGCTGATAACTGCTCCTGGGTGCTGTGGGCATAGAGTGCCCTGGTCTGCAGCTGTGTGCACAGCACCCCACTGCAGCGGTGCTCCAGCCAGCTGTGTGCACAGCACCCCACTGCAGCAGTGCTCCAGCCAGCTGTGTGCACAGCACCCCAGTGCAATGATGCTCCAGCCAGCTGTGTGCACAGCACCCCAGTGCAGTGATGCCCCAGCCAGCTGTGTGCACAGCACCCCAGTGCAGTGATGCCCCAGCCAGCTGTGTGCACAGCACCCCAGTGCAGTGGTGCTCCAGCCAGCTGTGTGCACAGCACCCCAGTGCAATGATGCTCCAGCCAGCTGTGTGCACAGCACCCCAGTGCAGTGGTGCTCCAGCCAGCTGTGTGCACAGCACCCCACTGCAGTGATGCTCCAGCCAGCTGTGTGCACAGCACCCCACTGCAGCGGTGCTCCAGCCAGCTGTGTGCACAGCACCCCAGTGCAGCGGTGCTCCAGCCAGCTGTGTGCACAGCACCCCAGTGCAGTGATGCCCCAGCCAGCTGTGTGCACAGCACCCCAGTGCAATGATGCTCCAGCCAGCTGTGTGCACAGCACCCCAGTGCAGCGGTGCTCCAGCCAGCTGTGTGCACAGCACCCCAGTGCAGTGATGCTCCAGCCAGCTGTGTGCACAGCACCCCAGTGCAGCCACAGTGCCAATGGCTGTTCCTGCCGTGACAGCACGTGGTGCTCAGGGGATGGTCCCCAGTGACAGGGTCACAGAGTTGTTACTCCTGGTTACAGGCTACAGACAGAGGGATGGGTCTTTGTCCAAGTCGCTCCTGGGACTGGATTGCATTTGCATGGGGTCTGAGCAGAACTACCCCCTTCATGCATGAGCACTAACTGTGCAGCCTCATGGCAGATGAGACCAGCCCTTGGAGCTGGTGCCTTGGGGTCCCCCTTCCCAAGGGGTGCAGCTGAGCCCTGGCAGAGCTGTGGGTCAGATGCAGGGTGTCCTGGTTCTGCGGGGCCGTGGCCTCTGCTCCCAGCGCTGCTGTGGGACATGCAGCTGCTGCCTCTGCCAGCCATGCAGAGGAAAGCACTGAGGTCTGCTGAAGCCAGGATGGGGGCAGGCCTTGGCAGGGTGCTGCTGGGGATTGTCTGGGCAGCAGGGATGCAGGAGTAGCAGGTGCAGGAACGTGACACTTGTAGGGGCTGACAAAGGGCCCCCACCTTTGTCCTAGGATGTTTCTTCCATTGATCCTCACTGAGCTCAGAATGACCCCTTGAGTCTTGTGCATTCCCTGATCCCCCTGCCTTCCCTGTAGAGCGGGACTAGGCCAGGTTGAAGGCAGGGTGCTTGGCACAGCACATTTGAGCCTAGCTGCATCATTTTTCTCTGCACACTCGCTGCTGGGCTGACAGTGCAGCCCTGGGGGAAGGTGTTGCATGCTTGCTCCCCAGCTGCCCAGCACTGCCTCCTGGTAGGAGGCTGCCAAGCAGGGGCAGTTTGTCCTCTGGCCTCTTGTAGATGCATGACTCGCTCTGTCCTCCCTCTCCCTTCTCTCTCCGCTCTGTTAGTGGGCTCTCTGTGGGTGTGTGGAATTCAAGAGGCTTATGCTTGTGGGCACATGTTCATGCAGACTCAGTCCCCCTCTGTCTGCCCCACTCCCCAGTCTCTGGGGCACTGCTCCTGTGGCTTTGCTTTTGCAGTTTTCCATTGCAGCCCTGGGCGTGCACTGGGGAAGGTCTTCCTCACTGCTGGGAGAGTGGGGTGCAGTCAGTCACCCTAGCTGGAGGCTCAAGGCTGGCCTCCTCCATCCCAGATCCTAGAGCAGCCCTCCCAGCTCCCTCTCAGTGCCACGCTGCAGTTGGTGCAATTCACCCACTGCTTGCTGCTCTGTGCAGGTGGGGCAGCACCCTCAGTACCATCGATGTCGCTGCTCCTAGTTCCAGCCCTGCCACTTAGCGGTGCTCTGTCACTTCTGACACCCCCCCAAAATTTGTCTTTTGGTTTCCTGGCGGTGTGGGTGCATGTGGGACAAGCAGAAGGGACTTCCCAGCCACGTACCTGGCTGCCCCCACCATGAATCCTGGATGTGCCACCATGAATGCCTGGTGACCCCCGTGTTTCTGTGTCTCTCTGTGTCTCTCCAGGATCGCACCTCAACACCAAACCACTGAACTTCACACACGTTCTGACACATACCTGAGAAGAGAGGAGAGGAGAGCAGAGAGTGGAGGGGAGCAGGGCTGGCTGTACATGTTTCTATAGGCTAATGGCATGATTTCTGTATGAGATATACTTCCCGTCCTATCCGCATGACTGACTGACTGCAAGACGCATGAGCTACAGTACTTAAAACAGATGAGGGGCCTCCATCCTTGCCCCGCTGCTGCCAGGAGCCCAGAGACAGCACCACACGCCAGGGGCATGCTCTCAACTCCTTTGGGAGGCAAGAGCTGGAGCAGAAGAAAAGGAGAGGGGAAGAGATTCCACCTCCGTGCGATTGCGTGCGTAGATGCATCCCCAGGTCTGTGCTCCAGCTGCAAGAGGAAAGCTGGGACAGCATGGCACTGCTCACCGTGGAAGGAGAGGTGCTTGGCCCCCCTGCAAATGCCTGTGCTGCCTCTGCTGGACTTGCTTCTCATCCCTCCCTGTGAGTGTTGGGTTTTGGGGAGGGCAGCAGTGGCCAGAGAGGGCAGGGGGAGGCTGCAGGGAGCGCAGCTGCCCTGGGCAGAGGGACTGGTGCAGGGCTGCCCTTCCTCTCCCCAGCACGTGCAAAGTCTCCCATCAGGGCAGAGCTCTGGGCTGAGCACTGAGCTCGTTGCTTATGTTGAAAGTGTAAACTGTACAGCAATCAGCCTTGTGTATATGAACCAATAAATACTATGCAAACCCCTAGGGACACTCTAGCAGTATGTACAAAGCACTGACAGCTCTGCTCTCATATACCTCTTCAGGCTGCAGGATGGGCAAAGCCTTTGGAAGGTGTGAGCAGCTCTGGTGAATGGAGCAGGAAGGCTATAGGAGTGAGAGGGCAGCAGCCTGCCCCTGTCCTGTGCCCCTCTGCCTGAGCCTGGCCCCTTCCTGGCCTGAAGAGGGGGGGCTAGAGGTGCAGTCCCACGGTCCAGCCCCAGTTTGTGTTGGCTCCAGCTGGGTTGAAGCTGTAGGCCTGCGTTGAGGTGCTCGGGGCCCAGGGAGGATGTGCAGTGAGAGAGAGCAGGAGGTGCTTGTGCCACACGTGGGGTTGTGCCTAGCTCTACTCAGCACAATATCTGCTCAGGAGATGAGCCAGGAGCTAGCAATAGCCAGCAGCCGTGCAATAAGCACCCCAGGCAAGGGCTTTGCAGGGACCTGGCCTCCCTGCAAGGGGGGTTAACAGCCCTGGACACTGACTCTCCCGGGACCAAACCCAGAGCCATGGGAGCTGCTGCCCCGGTGGCTGCATTTTCTCCAGGTGGAATCTGCCTGAGCCCTGGGGGCTGGGGCGGGTCTGGGGGCTGCATTTTCTCCAGGTGGAATCTGCCTGAGCCCTGGGGGCTGGGGCGGGTCTGGGGGCTGCATTTCCTCCAGGTGGAACCCGCCTGAGCCCTGGGGGCTGCTCTGGCAGGAGAGCCGTGCTGGGCAGAGCTGCCCAGGCAGCGCAGAGCTGGGCACTACATTGATCCTGTTGTAATACTTGACCCCAGGAGCGCAGGGAGAAGGTGGTGGCGCTTGGTCCCAGGTCCCCCGACCCTGTCCTTTACCCAGCTGATGTGGGGACCTGGCCTTTGTAGCACAGTGATGTGGGGACCCCCTGCTCTTTCTCCTGGAAGTGGCCACGGAGCTGCTTTGCAGAGTTTGAGTTTGTCCTCTGTGGCCAGGTGCGGAACGGGCGCCCCTCCAGCTTCAGGCTACGTGCTGGTGGCCTCGGCAGGGCAGCCCTGCCTTTCAGTGGGTGCACATCTGCCAGGAGAGCCCCTGGCTGCCCTGCAGCCGAGAAGAAGCCTCGCTGCAGCGAAGCGACTGACCCAGCTTAGCCTTGGAGAGCAAAGCAGTCCCCTCCCCGCCCCAAAGTTGAGCCATAGAGGCACAGACTCTCCATCCATCACCCTTGCTGCGTACAATAACCTCCCTAGACCCACTGCAACAGCTGACTCCGTAGCATCACCCTAGAGTTGTGTGTGGGTCCAGTGCTTTGGCCTTGTGTATGCCGTAGGGAATGTGCTGTGCTGCAACCGTGCCAGGCACCTGCAGTGACATTGCTTCGCGCTCAGATTGCTTGTAGGGCTGGTAGGGGGAGGCTGCACCCGACATTGAGCCTAGAGAATGCTGCAGTCTGCACACTAGAAGCTTTTTAGAAGTTTTAAAAATTACTTTTATTTTCTTTTTTTAATTGTTATGGAAACAAGCCTTTTGGATCTCCCTGTCTTAGGCCCTGATGTATAGATCATTTCCCTGTACACCAGCTATCAGACTATGAATTAATAAATAAATCAACACAAACAGCGTTTGTGTCTCTGCTTTTCCAAAGGTGGGGAAGACGGAGAGCCCGGCACCGGCTCCGCTCTTGCCGGGAGGGTGGGGGCGGCCGTGTCTCGGGAGCAGGAACCCCCGGGGGGCTGCGGCGGCCTCTGCTGGGGTGGGTGATGGGGGAAGCGTCCGTGCGATGCTGAGAGCCCACCGGAGAGGCTCAGCCGAGAGCACCGGCCCGACCAGCGTCCCGCGCCCCGGCCCTGTATCCCACCCATCCCATCCCGTCCCGTCCCGTCCATGCCGACCCATTCCCGTGCCCCGTCCCGTCCCATCCCATCCATCCCGACCCATTCCCATGTCCCCTCCCGTGTCCTGTCCTGTCCCGTCCCATCCCATCCATCCCGACCCATCCATCCCGACCCATTCCCATGTCCCGTCCCGTGTCGTGTTCCGTCCCGTGTCCCGTGTCCCGTGTCCCGTCCCGTGTCCCCTGTACCGTGTCCCGTGTCCCGTGTCCCGTGTCCCTGTCCCGTGTCCCGTGTCCCGTCCCCTGTCCTGTCCCGTCCCGTCCCGTCCGTGCCGCCGCCGCCGCCGCCGCCGTTCAAAGCGCAATTTGTCTGGGCCGAGCCAATCCGGCGCCGCCGCTGAGGCGCAGCCAATGGCAGCCGCGGCCGCAGAAAGCCTGGCCAATGGGCGCGCCGCCCGCAGCCGCGCGGCCAATGGCTGCGCGTTATTCTAATGCGGCTCGTCTTTATCAGAGAAATGTTGGCGCTGCCCGCGCCCAAGTTGAGGGGCCGTGAGGGGCCGGAGCCCCCCGAGGTCACCGGGAGCTTCCCGGGCTGCCCGGGCCCCGCCGGGATCCCGCTGCCAGCCGGGTGCCCACGGGCCAGCGCGGACTCTGGGGCTCTGTAGCCTCCAGGCCGGCGGTAATGGGCCAGCCGTCGCACCTCCGGGGTTGCGGGCTCTGAGGGCCGCCTCGGTGCCAGAGCCATGGATGCCAACCTGCCGGGCACCTTTCTGCTCAACGGCCCCTCGCTGGGCCCCTTCCCCGAGGCCAAGGCGCCCGTTTGCCAGTACTCAGTGCAGAGCTCCTTCTACAAGCTGGGACCCCCCGCGCTGGGTGCCCAGCTGGCTGCTGGCACCCCGCACGGCATCTCCGACATCCTCGGGCGGCCCGCGGCGACACCCAACAGCGGCCTGCTCCCGGGCTACCCCCACGCGGGCGGATTTAACGGACTGAGCTCCCCGGGCGTCTATTACGGGCCCCAGGTGGGCGCCCTCCCCAAGGCTGGTGGCGAGTACCTGCCGCGGGGACGGAGCTGCTGGGCGGAGGCGGCCCCGGAGTGGCGGGGCGGCCGGCAGTGCGGCGGCCGTAAGTACGGGGGGCTCGGGGCGGCTGCGGGCTGGGTGGGTGCCGCGGGGGACGGGCACTGTGGTGCTGCAAACGAACCGCGACAGGGCACCTTGCGGAGTCCTGAGCTACCAGGGCAAGGGCACGGGCCAGGCTGTGTCTTTTCCATTGCTGGCTCGCCCAGGACAGTGGGAAGGAGCCCAGTGCCGGAGCTGCTGGACCTCAAACGGTCACAGAACTTTTTGGCTCAAGGGCAGGGGGAGTTCTAATGACAAATAATAATTCTTTGCCCCCCAGGCAGCCGCAGCTGGCAAGGACAGGCAGAGCGCTCTGACTCACAAGATCTCCCTGTCTCTTGAGCAGCCTCGCTGGGGGTCAGTGCCTGGTTAGTTCAGGGCAGAGACAGGCAGGACAGCCAGCCCCGGAGCCCCAGGCTGGCAGCACTGCCTTCCTGCTGGAGAGCTGTCAGGAGAACTATGCTGCATGGTGGGATGGGTGCATCCACTGTCCCATGTGCAGCTGTTCAGAACCTGCAGCTCTGGTCCCCTTCACCCCTTTGCAGGTGATGATTTTGGAGCAGACGGGTTAGGCAGTTTGGCCATCTGCGAGCCAAATGACCAGCTGTGCCTGTCTTCTGTCCTGCATCCTGCAAGGTGTGGGACATGGGGGCACAGTGTTCCTGCTGCTGCGTGGCTCTGGGGTCAAGCACTGTTGATAGCGACCCTTACCCCCTCAGCACAACCACTGTCCTTGATCAGGAGGTGCCATCCCGGCTCTTGCTCTGTGGGACCTCCACAAAGATGGGTTGGGGCTGAAGCCCTGAAGCAGCAATAAAGTTTTAATTCGGAGAGGAGCAGGTGTGGAGGGACTATTTGCTCACCGACGGCTGGTGAGTGCGGACAAAGGGAGAGCTGTCCTGCCAAGAGCTCACCCACTTCTCTCCTCCTCTCCTGTAGCCCCTGCTCACCTGGCTGACAGCATCCACAAGAAGAAGCACACGCGCCCAACCTTCACGGGACACCAGATCTTTGCTCTGGAGAAGACGTTTGAGCAGACCAAGTACCTGGCGGGTCCGGAAAGAGCACGGCTGGCCTATTCTCTTGGCATGACTGAGTCTCAGGTGAAGGTGAGTATTGCTTCCTGTGTGGCGTGGGACGCTCAGCGTGTTGGCTGCTAACTGAGCTGGGCCCGCGGGGCAACAGGTCTGGTTCCAGAACCGACGGACCAAATGGAGGAAGAAGAGCGCCCTGGAGCCCTCCTCATCCTCACAGCGGGCGGGGGGCTCTGGCGGAGAGCGGGCGGCCTCTGAGACCGAGGACGATGAGTACAACAAGCCCCTGGACCCGGACTCGGATGACGAGAAGATCCGGCTGCTGCTGAGGAAGCACCGTGCAGCCTTCTCCATGCTGGGCTTGGGCTCGCACAGCGGCTGAGCAGCAGCGCAGCCTGCCCCTCTGTGCCCCTCTGGGCTGGGGTGATCCCCTCACCAGCAGGTGCCTGGCTCTGGGATGGGCTGGCTGGCAGCTGCAGGGGGAGCGTGGCTCACAGGGCTGGGAGCAGCACACGGGGTAGTGTCAGGTGCAGCCGTGCTGCTGGCGTTGATGAAATAAAGGTCCCAGTCAAGTCCCAGCACTTGTTTCGTGGGCATGTGGTCCAGGGCGGCCTTGTGAGGCTGGGCTAGAGGAGGGTCGGGGACAGGATGTATGGGGCAGGGTCTGCATGCCAGGCAGGGGAAGGGGCCGTGCTGTGGTGCTGCGTGTGGGATAGGAAGTGCCCACAGCAGCAGGGGAGTGCTGGAGATTTTCCCAGGGTTTTCTCTGGTTTGGGCGTGTACCGGCAGCAAGAGCTGCTGGTTCAAAAGTCACTCACTGGGGCCTCTTATTGGAAGCTCTTAGCAGCAAATAAATATCATTTATCTTAACGGTGTGAGTGAGAGCCCATTCACCTGTCGGGGCTGCAGGATTGATGTGGCATCAATAGCCCCAGTGTGTTTGCCTGCCAACCTGTTGGGTCCCCCCCTGCTCTGTGCTGTACCCCTGTGCAATGGGGGCTGCACATGGGGCTGCACAGCCCCTGTTCTGGCTCCCCGTGGCTCACCAGTGGCATGCCAGCTGTGGGTGCTGCTCAGGGCCAGCTGTCCTTACCTGCTTAGGACACCAAAGGAGCTCCAGCTGGCACAGGCACAGCGCTGAAGGCCGGGCAAGCTTGGCAGTTGTTCAGCCAAGAGCCAGCTAAGTGCCAGCCAGGTGTGAGCAAACACGTGGGCTGTGTCTTGGGAGGAAATCGATAGCAGATAAGGTGCTGCCGGCCCATCAGGCACTGATTAGCAGCACGGCACAGGCACGGGAGGGGTGGGAGTGGGGCTGGTGAAGGGATGCCCGTCCCTGTGGCTGCAGGCAGTGCCTGCAAGGGCTGAGTCCACGCTTGGGCCAGCTGGAGCTCCTGAGCCACCGGGACCTTTCAGTGGCCTGAGCAGCAGCCTTGTGTGGGGCTGCAGATCACTGCTGTACAGCCTGCCGAGGCCCACGCTTGCCTTAAAGCCCTCCTCAATCTCTCCCTGGGCTCTGGGCACTTTGCAAAGAGACCCGGCTGCTCGGTGCCACTTTTCCAGAGCTTAGGGCATTGCTGTCCCTGCACAGGTCCCTGTCCAGCCCCTGCAGTGAGCACGGGGCTGGTAATGCTCCCCCTCAGCCATGCAGGCCCTCCACAGGCCGGGTGCTGGGCCAGGACAGAGCTAATGGAGCCTTTGCAAGGCATGGGGTGGCAGGTCCCACAGGAGCATGTGGCACAGGGCTGGTGGCAGGGCCACCAGGAAGAGACACATCACTGTCTGTGGACAGAGCCAGCGCTCAGCAGGAGCAGGTTCCACATGGTGGGAGAAGTGAGGGGCTGCTGGTGGGATATTTTTTTAACATTTTCTAAGCTGCCCGGCTTGGCTGACAATTTTTAATGTACTAACTGCCTGGTCCAGTGAGCTGATTAATTGGTGCTGTGGAGATCAATACAAAACAGAAAATTAAAACAATTTTAAAGTGATTAAGTAGTTTAACACCTGTCTGATGCCACGTCAGGGCTGGGAGACAAATAAAGCAGGTGGCAAAGGGCCTGCTGTAGCCAGGGAGAGTGACAAATGGCTGCTGCAGCCTGGCTGCCCTGTGCATCCCCACACTGAGACAGGACCCCAAAGAGTGCTGATCCAGGCAGGGCCCCAGCCTGGTAGCCAGGACTGACCCCCTGTCCTCGCTGTGCTGCCCACCCTGCTCCCACTTCCCCGCTGAGCACTCGCTGCTGCAGCAGAGCAGTGCCCCACCGGTGCTGGACAGGAGCAGCCAGCAGCGTGCACTGGCTCTGCCCAGCCTGTGCTCGGTGCCAGGCAGCCTCGGGCTGTGTGGGCAGAGCCAGGAGCCATGGGGGTGCAGCACAGGCAGGCCAGCCTGGCAGGCAGATGGATGGCAGCTCCGCTTCAATTCCGCATCCCTTTTCTCCCAGACAAACCCCGTCGGATTTTCATAAATCAAAGCGCCACACTGTTTAATAAAAATTTATTGACTTACAAGTGATTATTTATCAAAAGGCCATTAATAGCAGCTCCGGGAATGATGTGCTACTGGGTGGTGCGTGGAGACTAATAGCAAATCAATGCCAGCATCCGGGCAGAATGCATATGAGGGCTCCTGGCCCCAGTGGGGTGCACGGCTGCTGCAGCCAGAGCCAGCAGCCCCTACCCTGTGGGCCGCCCAGCGCTCCCCCCCCGGTTATTTATCGCTTACAAATGAAATGATCGATACTTTTAATCTAGAGCTAAATTTATTAACTTTCTCATCGGAGAGAGACATATTGACTGGGGGCATGGGGTGGGAGAGCCAAGGAAAGATGGATGTGTGCCTCCTAACCTGTCCAGCCAGCTCCTTGCCTGCTGCACAGTGTCCTGAATGCTGCTGGGGACGGTCCCCGAGCGCAGCAGGGTGGCTGGACATCCTGCACAGCTGAGGAGGGTTCTGCAGATCGCCACGGCGTCAGGGACAGGGACCCAGCTGCAGGCAGGAGACTTGTGGGCACCTGCAGCTGGATCCAAGTGCTTGAGGACACGGCAAGGGGGTGGAGGAGGCTTGTGGCCTTCAGCAGTGCCTGAAGGAAATGTCCATCCCACCCCCAGAGAGGAGAGCTCTGGGGACACAGCCCTAGATAGGGCTCAGGAGGGGCTGCTGAACAGGGAGAAGTGAAGGAGAGCCTGGAGACCCTGATTGGGCAGCAGGGATCAGCAGGCAGCAATGTCCATGTCCCTAGCAGGTGTGTCCCCAGCTGCAGTCACCCACAGCACACCCATGACTCCCTGTGCTCCCTCCAGGGCCGCCCAGACCACAGCAAGGTGCAGGGCTCTTCATCCAAACGGGCCCTGAGCTGGCAGCCAGGGCAGCAAAGTTCCATCAGGGAAATAAAAAAGTGTAGGAAAATTCAGATTTAAGGCCTCTTACACAGAGCAGCTGTCCTCACCTGGCACAGCAGATGCCCTTCCCAACAAACGACACTCAAGGTACAAAGGAGGCACTTGGGTAACTGCCTTCTGCAGAGAACTAGAGAATGCAAGCAGGCTTCAGCAGGGAGCAGTGAAACAGTTCTTGCTTGTAAGAGCAGAGAAGCCAGTGTAAGTGCTCAAGTTTGTAGGAATGTAAGGAAAATGGGAAAGCACATGGGAGAAATGCTCAAATGCAAGTTGTTTCACCAAATAATTTACTTGCAGAGCAGAAAGGGGCACCGCCTCCAGCACAAGATTTCAGTTTTCTTGCTACTGATTGATACTATCCAGGTGTGTGCATGACAAGGTCAGATGCCACTGTTTGCCTCAGGAGACATTTGAAAAGGGATTTGCTGCCCTGGCCGTGAAGTCTTGGGCTCTCCTCCACACTCTAGGCTCCCACTATAGCACGTACAGATTCCTCAGGAGCCCCAGCTGCCACTCCAGTGCCACCTGGCACCCCACAGCCCCAGGGGACAGAGGGAGATTTCCAAGGAGTGTGATCCTTAGTGCATCAGGAGCAGGGAGAGGCTGTTACTCAGACACTGTAGAAGCAACAGTCTGGGTCAAGCTGACAGGAAGGTGGCAGAAGAAAAAGATTTCTCCTGGAAGTGGATCTGAAAATGGCCTGAGAGGCACATTCTGCTCCTAAGGGGTTTATGCCTCACACATGAGTGGGACAGGCTCACGAGGATTCCCTTGGCTGTCAAGGCAGCCAATTTCAGCACAGCTCAGCAGCTTTTGTGTTGTGAGAGACTTGTGACTGACACACATGCACATCACACCAGTCCTTCCCTGGGGCTGGACACACCAGATGGAAGCACAGGACACCATAAGAGTTTCATTTAATACTGCCCCTGCAAGGGGCTTCACTGTAACAGGAACAAGAAGGCATCTTTGCCATGAGCTGCCAAAGGCCTAAAGACTCCAGGCAGCAGTAGTGCCTCTGCAAAACAACAGCCAGAGGATGAAAAAGCGAGTCCAAGCAGCTCTGGAGTGCCCAAGTCCAAAGATTGAGAGTTGCTCCAGAGAAGCCCTGGCTGGTGCTGCGGGCAGGGGCTCTGGCCAGCCCCAGTGGCAGTGCTGGAGGCAGCAGGCTCAGGAGCGGCTCCGGTCCTCGTGGCTGCCTACAATCATTTTGCTGTAGAGTTTCTGTTGCTCCTCCTTGAACGCATCTTTCACCTTCTCCCTTTTCAGTCCTCCATCCCTGGGGAGAGAGTCGTATCAGAGAGGCTGCAGGCAGGCAGCATTTTCATCTGGGACTGTTCAGAGCAAGGCAGAGTTCCAGCCAGTGCTGCCAGCTGCCCCGGTGCCACATGCTGCCAGGGCACACCTGTCCCCAAAGGGCATCACTTTCTTACCTGGCTCTGCCATGGCCCTGCACTGTGCTCAAAACAGCAACTCTGCCAGAAACACGAGCTACTCTAGTACAGATACAGGGACTGCCTGCCTGCCTCCTGAGCTCTGAGACCTCAGTGCCTAGGAAAGCAAGTTCCCAAGCTGAACACACCTCGCTGAGTAGAAACAAGTCCAACCCAGGGCATCCCAGAGCAAGCTACAATCACAGAATGAAGCTCTGATGCCCAGCATACAGAAGAAGCAAAGACTCTGGTTCCTGCTACAGAAGGACATTCCTCCAGAGGCCTGGTCTACCCTAAGCAAGAAACAAATGGAGCTCTACAGCCCATGAGCACATCCCAGGACAAGGAACTCTGGCACCAGGAAGAGAAAAGAGCCTGCTTGGACTCACCAGAGCAGATCCACAAGGCCCCCCTGCCTGGCAATGGCTGACTTCACTCGATTGGCAAACTGCACTGCGTCCTCTTCAGGCTGTGGCAAAACAAAACTGTTCAGCAGGAGCAAAGGGCCCAAGAGGAAAGTGATCAGATAGGCTGGCTTCAGCTCACCTGCCTGGTCATCGGGGGCAAGTACCAGACACTGCAGACGATGGCCCAGCTGGTCATCATCCTGAGGAGGTAGGTCACCATGCCATACTTGCTGCTGTTCCAAAAGGCATCTCCAAACTGTGGGTCATACTAGAAAGGCAAAAGAGTTCATGGAAGTCAGGCAGGGGCTGCATCATCCTCTCTGAGGCTCCAACTTCCACTCCAAACTGAGCTCAAGGTCAGCTCTCCCAGAGCACTACATGGAGTGACCTCAGCTTTCCTGTGCCCTCAGATCAGGCTGGACTGGGCTGCCAAGACAGAGCTACAGAGGCACAGACAGACTTGTGCCCTAAGAACGTTGCCTTGTCATACCTTGATGGCTACAGGGTAAACTGTAGCTCCAATTTCGAAGCTCCCCTTTTTGAACATCATCACGGATGTGTTGTTGATGCACGTTCCTGTAAGAGGCAAGCACAATCTTAACTTTCCCCTGCAAGTCAGTTCAGAAGTCTAAGCTACAGGCTTAAGGGCAGGGCAACAGGAACCCAGCAACTCTCCCCTAACTCTCCATCCAAGCCCTGTTCTCTGTGTGCACAGAATGGGTCACTGGGACATCGTGTGTGTCTCCTGCATTCTGGGCTCACTCAGCTCTAAAGACACAATGTCCCTTTTGTCTCAGTGGAGGGTCTCAAGCCTTTGGCTATGTAAGAAGGAACAGAGATGTGGTGCTATCTCAAGGTGCCTTCTCCACCTGGTGCTCCTCTGGCCTTGTCGCACTCACCTTCTGGAAAAATAAGAATGGGCAGTTTGCTTTTGTCCTGGACATGTTCTGTGAGCCTAAACAGAAGAGTGTCACAAATTAGCAGAAGGGACAGACGCTCTCAGCAGCAATGCACACAGCATATAATCCACACCCTGCAGTCACCAGGGACTAGCAGGGTGCCAGCAACAGGGACACAAGCTCCCAGCACTTATGAGGCCGTGCAGTGCCCTCATCCAAGGGAGGTGAGCAGCCCTCCACCTCCCCCAGCCCTCAGAGCAGCCCTGCAGCCAGCGCCTGTCACACCTTCTGGCGACGAGGTGACGATCCTTGACCTCAGAGCGTTCGAACCAGACATGGGGACAAGCTTTCACCATGGCTCTCTGGATCACACCCATGAGCCCTCCATGGATCTGACCCACCTGAACAGGGCAAGAAGACACAAGTTACAACACCTGGGTACACATGGAAGTCAAGGCTGTGCCCAGTTTCACAGCCAAACTGAGGCTCATCTTCCTGCCCCTACCCTGGCAAGGCTAAGAGGAAAAGTCCCAGAAAGACAGATACAGCAAACCCCACGTGGGTTTGGTGGAGGAGGTCCAGCTGGGGAAGCACTTTGCTCCTCCAGGAGCAGCAAAGCCTAGAGCTCTTCTTGCAAAGCTGTGCCCACAGACCCCCGGTGCTTTGAGTTCCAGGCTGAGCTTGCACACCACAGTGCCCCACCATGTCATGCAGGGTCAAGTAGTTCAGTTCTACAAGCTCCAAGGACTCTTCTGCCCACTTCCTGCCCCCTAGCAAGCTTGGCTGCTCCCTCCATGCAGGCAGCCAGGCCTGGTACCTTACCATGGCATAGTAGCCATCGCTGGCCAGGATGATGACATCAATGGGGGAGGTGTGATTGGCCACACAGATGCCTCCATTCCGGGGTCTGTTCTCTCTAGAAAAACAAAAGGTAGAGGTGAAGAAAGAGGAAGGAAGCATGAGAGCTACATGATGGCCAGCATGGAGCACCCCCTGGGCAGGGACAGTGTGGAGCAGCCAGGCCTTACCGGTCGTGGTAGGTGATGATGGCTGTGAGGGCACGCACACAGATCCGGTAACACATCAGGTGGACGTGTTTGCTCAGGAAGTCCTTACACCTGCAGCCCAGGACAGAGAGCATCACTGCCCAGTCCTACAATATCCCCTGTAACAGTGCCACTCAGGCTGCCCCAGGCTGTGAAACGCAGCCAAGCCTTCACATCTCTCCTACAGAAACACAGCATGTGCTGAGCTTTGCTGTCAGCTTACGATCACTGATTCTTAACTCATGAGAATAAAATTCTGGCCTTTGCTCTTTTCTGTTATTACTCCTTTCAGAGGCCAGGGCTGAGCACTCTGCAAACGGCTTAGTGCTCACATCTCAGCCCCTTGCTGAAAATTACAGGATGTCCATTCCTGAGAGACCACAGCTGCCAGGACCACCTGCCGTGCCTGCAGGTGGTAAAACAGAAAGCTTTGTAGGGAAATTTCAGGATTATAAGATCTCAAACTGCACGGAGTGCTCCCTCCCCCATCTGCCTCTCCCTCAAAGATGCACTCACCTTCCATTTGGCAAATATCCCACCACCGTGGTACCGGTCACCAACAAGCTGATGCCAGTAAATGCCAGGGCTATCCTGCAGAAAGAGGGAAACTCCGTGCTAGCAAAACCAGGCCAGCAGCACCTTCTTGGCAGGCAGGTGCCAGCAGCAGGACTCACCTGAGGGGCAGGAGGAAGCAGTAGCGGATGAGCACGCCGAGTCCCCAGAGCACAGTGAGGCGCAGGCTGATGTACTGGAAGTTGTAGTTGGTCCTGCTGAGCAGGTTCCAGGACTCCAGCTCTTCAGCTGAGAACCTCTTGGTCACTTCATCGTCCATGATGGTCTCGATGCCTTTGCGGCAGAAGTAGAAGATATCTGAGAGCTCAAACTCAGGCGTGTCCAGGGCTTTGCCGCTGCCGCTGCGGCGCATCTCCTTGATCTCCTCCTCCAGCGACGTTGGCTCCTTTGCAATGATACCTGCAACACCCCGTAGGAGCTCTGAGCAAACTGAGATTTGCCCACTCAGACAGAGACAAAAGCCAAGGCACTTCCTCAGCCGCCCTCCTCAGGGTCCCCTTCCTTTCTCCAGGGATAAACCTCCCCACTATCTAGAAATGAAGCACTCCCAGGGTGCTTCCCTGCCCTGCCTCATGAACAGAGCTCTCTAGAATTCCCTCCTGTGTGGAAAAGACTTCCCAGCAGACCTCAGCTGCTCAGAGACAGCACATTTACCCCACGTCCCCAAAAGAATTTTGGACTCCACGTAGCCATGCAGGGCAGGATCTCACCATTGACATAGGGCTTGTACAATGGGTGGTTCTTCTCCTTGGCACCACGCTCTATTCTCAGCGTCGCCCACTGCAAGACAGACAGGACAACCAAGATTGGCAAGGCCAGCAACTCCACGCCACTGCCCATTTTAGAGCTGACCTTCAGGAAGCACCACAGTGCAGGGGAAAAGATGGGGCTAAAGCAGGAGATACACCATACAGAATGGAAAGAGTGAGTGATGAACCCAGCTGAACTGAGGTGGAAGCAGAGGCTGGCCAGGGAAACAGGGAGTGCCAGAGGGAGGAAGAGTGCTCAGCGGTGAGATGGCACAGCAAGGTTTTCTGCAGTTTCTGTGACCTCTCAGCTCTGCTGCACCTTGCACGTGGTTGCCACTGTGCAACCTGCTGGGCTGTCTGCGCCACAGTGTAGGAAGCTGGTCAGGGGACCAGCGCTACTCTTCAACCCTTGCTTCTTCCAAATTCAAAGCAGAGACTGTGTTTTCAGGCTGCTGCTGACACATCAGGCTGATGATGGGATGGGATCCTTTCCCCTCTGATTCAGCTGATGGCTGCTGCTGCTTCTCAGCTCAGCAATCTGCCCAAAACAGCAGCAGCAAGCACCCTCAGACAGCTGGTTGCCAAATCCTGTGCCAGGACTACTTGTTCTATCAGCTACTTTTCAAGGGCACCAGCACAAACTGCAGGCTGTATTTCCGTGCAGCTTTCCTGCCTGCCCTCCAAATAACCTTCACAGCCTGCAATTCATATAGGTCTGGAAGGACAAGCTTCTGGAGAAGAAGGACTTGAGTACAACGTGCTTCTCTGTGAACAGGGGAAGCTGCTGTGAACTCCCAGTCTCAGCCCACAGCAGCAGCAGATCAGGAGGCAGCAACGAGGGAATGCTAACTGCATACACAGCATCCTGCTCACCTTGCAGCTGCCTCTGGCAGCAGCCACAACTCCAGCATTGACTAGATGCTGCCATCCCAGAAGTCAGGAGAGGAGCTGTGACCTCGCAGGAGCTGAGCAGCCTATGAAGAGGGCAGCGCTTGCCAGCCCAGCACAACTCCAGCCTGACTGTGGCAGCAGCAAAGGCAGCCTCCCACCTGAGAGGCAGCAGGCAGGTGCCCTCCCTCCCCACAATACAGGTGTGCTGCTGCCAGCCAGGCCTTGCAGCTCAGGCTGTGTCCCACAAGCTTCCAGACTCTGCCACGCTCCCGTGTGCTGCCCCTCTGGGTTCCCAACATCGGCTGGGAAAGTATTTTGAGGAAATAATAGCCCTCCAAAATACCATTCTGAATGGTCACACTTAATGAGTGAGTTTTCCACCAAATCAGTGACCAATTGTGCAGGAGTGCTCCTCTATGCTACCACTAAGATCCTTTAATAAAAGCTGGAATAGACTTCCCAGTCTTTTCAGAAAAATAGTTTCAAACACCAGAATGGGTGCTGAGAGTAAATGTTCCTAATTGAAGGAAGAGGGGGAAAAAAAAAGAAAATATAGTGAAAAGTTCCATTTAAAACTTCAGTCAGTAAATTTGTAGTCAGGTCTTCTGATATCTGTGTTCATGAAGCCCCTCACAAAGCCCAGGGTCTTCCCATTTATACCTCAGGCTTTTGGGAGGACTCAAGAGTTTCAAGAGCTGAACACTGTGAGCTCCAGGGCTGTCTTCCCAAGCCAGCCAGTACAGGGACACTCTGGGGACAATCAGCCCTGTACACCATACATCCTCTAGCAGCATGAACTCCATGTTTAAGAGCCTAAAACCTCCCTAGCAAACACTGCCTTTCACCTGGGCTGCCAGGATAGGGTGGTATAGGCTTTACCTACTGCTCCTAGTAAATAAAAAATCCTGGTCTGATCAGAAACTTGCTTCAAGAGGTGTTGGCTCAGAGACAGCCCATAAAATTAGTCCACCAAAGGCAGGCAAGGGAACAGCATGACAACAAGCTGGAAAATTCCACTTGGCCTCTCGGTGCCAAGAGGGTGGGCAAGGGCTGCTGGTTGTCCTCCAAGGCAGCAGGTCCAGACACGGCTCAGTAGGTGACACTCCAGGACAGAAGCATGTTGAGAGCTCTGGGTTCTGGCCACAGACCACTCAGGGCTTGAAGCACAAAAGTCCTGCCTTACCTCCTCTGCTCTTGTTTCGTCCAAAGGAGAGGAGAGGAGCAACCCAGTGGCTGCAGCTGACACCACTGCAGCAGCAGCCTGCCCTGCCTGGGACACAAACCCCTCCAAGCTACCCCTGCTGCACTCCTGCTGACTGTGGAGCCTTGCCAGACTATTGCTTTACTTGAAGACTTACTAGATTAATTACAGGGAAAAAAACAGCCCACAAACAGAGGTCTCATAAATGGCATTGGGCTGAGATGAGCCAAAGAGGTGAACTGGCAGCAGCACGACATCCACAGCCCTATCTTCCACTCTAGTCACCCAAAATCCCCTCCTGAGGCAAAAGCCTGGACAAACCTCTGCAAATACAGAGAACACTCTGAAAACACGACTTACCTGAAAAATCTTTAATAAAGTTTTCATGTAAACCTTGCGGATGCCAAAGGAGACTCCAAAAATTGCTGGCACGATGATGAAAACCAGAAGCAGAGTGAAGAGGACAGTTATGGAAATCCCCAAGAGATTAACCACTAGGCTGTCAAAGGGGAGCAGGAGGAACATGGTGAAGGGCCCAGGCAAGGCTGGTGCCCTGCAGCCAGACAGAAGGGCTGCTCGCAGCAATGAACCAGTCCTCCTGTTAGTCAGCAACAGTCTCACACATGCACCGAGTCTGCAGCGTGCTCAGAGACCCCATTCCAAAGTTCACATCCTTTGGGGGCTCTGAGAGAGGGAATGCAACAGGATCAGAGAGAGCACTTGGGAAAACAATCCAACAGCCTGCCAGGAGCTCAGGTGAGTTCAGACGATGCAGGCCAGAGAGCTCAGAGCAGACGGCACTGGGCACGGCAGCAACACGACTGCAGGAACAGATCCCCTCCCAGGCTGCCACTGAGCGAGTCCTGCTGCGGGGCAGCTCGTGGAGAATCTGGCAGCAGAATCCCCTCCTGGCTGCTGAGAGCATGCAGAGTCTCTTCAGAGGGACAAGGTGGAGTCCATCCCTGAGCCTGCATTGGAGGAGATCGAGGGAGTTGGCACTCACGGGAGCCTACCGTATGTGGAGCTATTATTGTTGTGCCACGAGGGCATGCGCACCAGCACGGGGCCTTGCATGACGCCTGGAACAAGTTCAGTTCTGGAGGCCCCTGGCATCCACTCGCGCCGAAGGGTCATTACAGACACCAATGAAAGCCCGTGCTCCTGGAAGGCTTTCAAACAGCAAGCTGGCTTCTTGGCAGATGTGGCACTCGCATGCCACCAGCGGAGGAGAGCAGCTGAAGGCAGCAGATCGGAGAGACGTCAACGCAGAGAGCGTGGCAGAGGCCAGAGACAGCGGGCTCTGAAACCTGGAAGGCAGTACTTGGGCTGAGGTCACACCACTCACAGCAGCTCCCACACAGCACGACTGAGACTCTATATCAGCAGCTCTGATACTCTAGCTACTGTGTGTCACTGTCACAGACTCGGGAATCACCTCCTGCTGCCATTCATCCTGTATTTTCATACCAGGCACACCTCTCAGATGGAGCAGACTCATCCAGAACCACGCCTGAGGCACAGGATGCTGCCATCAGGTCTCAAGCACAGGAAAGGAGTGACAGAAAACCTTTCCTCATGACAAAGCCCTTATCATGTCTCTCATTTCAGGGGCATCCGAGAGAAGTGAGGAAGCCAGGTGCCCAGATTCCTGGGTAGGCATCACTTCCTCTGCTCCTGTACATCTCACCCCCAGTGACAAAGGGCAGATTTACAAACAGTCCAGGACAGGAAGTTAGCCTAAGGGGAGAATTACTGCTGATGATTAGTCAAAGAAGAACTTGCTGGGGCACAGGGACCAGTCAAAGGTCACACACCCACAGGGCCAACGGTGGCTTATGATAAAAGATGAGTCTGCTACGGTGTCTCAGCCTGAGGATGGGATTTAACAGGTACCCCAGAAGCATACAGGGCAAAGGAGAGTCCTTAAGGATCCTCTTCCTCCCCTGTACAGTGTCCCAGCTGCTGGTTGAACACTGCTGTACCGGCAATGCTAAGAACAGTGTTGGTGCTTCACAGGCACACACACGGGAGAGGCAGCTCTCTGTCACACGTGCCCATTAGGGCACAGCTGTCACCCACCAGAAGCAGGACTCGTGCTGCTGAGCTGCCCGCACGGGCCCCCCGAGCCGCAGCCGTTCCGAGGGAGGAGCTGAGCGCTGCCTCCCGTGCCCGAGGCACCCGCAGGCAGAGCCCCGGTGCGCTGCGGCGCTGCCCGCGGGCTCCCGGCGGCCCGGCGCTGCCAGCCGCCCGTGCGGCCCCGCCCCGGGGCTGAGGCGCGGCCGGGCGGGCCCGCCAGGCACACGGAGCGCAGCGATCGCCCGCCGTCCGCCCGCCGGGCAGAGCGGCGCGACGGCCCGCCCGGCGCCGGGGCGGCTGCGGCGACACCGGGAGCGGCGGATCTCAGCTCTGCTCCCCGGGAGAGCGGCGGATCGCGGCACGGCCGGGGCGCGGCCCTCCCGACGACCTCCGTCCCGGGTGCGCGCGGGGCGGGGCCGCGCGGGGGGCACTGCGGCGCGCACCGCCACAGGGAGGCCGCGCTCCCGGGGATAACGGCGCGCGGAGGGGCCGGGCCCTTTGCAGGCGGGCCGGGCGGGCCCTTTGCGGGAGGAGCGGCGGGGCCGGGCCCGTGCGGGGCGGGAGGGAGCGCGGAGGCCGCCGCGGGCGGTCACTCACCTGCTGCCGCCGCTGCCGCCGCCGCCGCCGGGCCCCGCTCCGCCCCGCCACGTGCCGTGCGCGCCCCCGCGCCGCGCTGCGTGCGTGGCGTCAGCGCGCCGCCCGCGGGGCCGCGCCCGCAGCGCCGCTCCCTCCGCCGCCGCCAGGGGGCGCCCGCGCCAGCCCTCCCGCCGCCGCTGAGGGCCCCGCCCCGCCCCGGACGAGGAAGCAGCAGTGGAGAAGCGCCGTCACTTTATTATTAACTCCCCGTTACAGCACCAACAAACCGGAGCCACCCCGCCGCTCCTGGCCCTGTAAGCCCGCGGTGAGCCGTTCTCGGGGCGCGGTTTGGATGTAGCTCCCTTCACACAAGGCACTTGGGCAGCAGCGGGCAGTGCGGCTCCCGGCCCTCCCCTTGTCGCTGCCCTGCTCTCGTGTTGCCCTGAGAACCTACACGCAGGAGTTACTCCAAGCAGCAGCTTCCAGCCTCTGTAGCAGGAGCAAGAAGTGAAGAAGCTTCTGCAGCGACTGGCAGCTGCTCATAGAGCAGCAGGCCATGAGGGAGCTAACAAAACCGTGAGTGGCATCTTCTGCAGCTGAGCCCTCCCTAAGGAGCCTCGCACCACTTGGGACACGTAGGGCACCTACATGTCTCCCCACACTGCCTTCCTACCAATAAGGAGCCTGGGTCTCTGAATGCCGCCAGCTCTGCAGGTGAGAAAGGACAAGAGCAGCAGCCCCAGAGGTGCCAAGATGCTCCCAGGCCCTGCTGGCACTCTTCACAGCACAGGAGGCAGGGCGGATCATGCCCACGTGGCAGATCTTGTAGTTCTTCCCATGGTTGTTGTCCCAATGGGTCTTTTGTCCACACTGGAAGGAGATGCAGAACTCTGCGCCCCTCTGGGAAATGGACGGCTTGGGCAGGGTGAGCTCAAAGGAGAAGATGTCCGTGTCAGCTGAGCCGTACGTGCTGTGCATGTACTGGCAGGAGATGTCCCGGAAGCTCTTCCAGCCATCAAAGGTGATGCGGACCATCACTTTCTTCTCGTACGCGATGTTTTGAACCTTCACCGTCCCTGACAGAGCACGGCCCTGGATCAGACAGCTCTCCAGGCACACGAAGTTGCTCTGCAGGCTGCTGCGGAAAGCCACGTAGTCTGCAGACGGCTGTGGGAAGTCCAGCACGTACCTGCACGCTTCCCACTGGGAGCTTTTCCTAGGTCGGAAACAGGCGAGGTCCGACAGGGCATGCTGCAAATCAGAGAGGTCCTCCTCAATCTTTGAGAAGAAGCGGACAGCTGTCAGTGAGAGCCCCTTCATATCAGCAAACACGACCTGCTTCTTCTTCTTCTGGCCCTTGGAGCCCTTATCCCGCCGCTCCGGCTCAGGTTCTGCGCTCAGCTTCTGGTTGAGACAGGATCGGAGGGGTTTGCGGCCTCGGCTGCCCCGCAGCTCCTCGTAGGAGTTCAGCAGTTTGCGGATGGGGGGCGAATGGCTCAGGCAGAGCCGCACGGCCAGGTCCACGGGCATGGCTGGGGGGGCGACAGCCCGCCCGCTGCACACCTGGAAAAGCCTAGAGACGAAGAGGGGAGGTCAGGCGGCGCGGCCCAAGCGAGCCCCCCGCCCCACCCGGCCCGGCCCCGCTCACTCGCCGCAGCTCATCCCGCTCCGCTCCGCTCGGCTCCGCTCCCGCCGCGGCGGCTCCGCATCAATGGAGCCGTGGGAGCGCCCGCGGCCGCCGCACCCCGCCCCGGCCAATCAGCGCCGCCCGCGCTCCCGAGCGGCCAATGGGAGCGGAGCGCCCCGCCACGCCCCGCCCCCTGCCGGGCCCGGCGGCAGCGGCAGCGCACCCGGAGAGCCGGCGGTACCGGTACCGGGCCCGGCCCGCGGAGAGAGCACGGCGCCCGCAGAGCCGGCGGTACCGGTACCGGGCCCGGCCCGCGGAGAGGGCACGGCGCCCGCAGAGCCGGCGGCACCGGTACCGGGCCCGGCCCGCGGAGAGAGCACGGCGCCCGCAGAGCCGGCGGTACCGGTACCGGGCCCGGCCCGCGGAGAGGGCACGGCGCCCGTAGAGCCGGCGGTACCGGTACCGGGCCCGGCCCGCGGAGAGAGCACGGCGCCCGCAGAGCCGGCGGTACCGGTACCGGGCCCGGCCCGCGGAGAGGGCACAGCGCGGCCTCCTGGTGCTCCAGGCACGGGGAACGGCACAGAAATGGGTCCCGGTGCCAGGAAAACGCGAGTGCTTTTGGAGGAACAGCAACTGTGAGACTCTCAACAGCGGGAAGTAGCTCTGGGAGAAACCCCCCTCCTCTGAGGAGCACGTTCCTCTCAGCGGGTCTGTAATGGGGGAGGTTTCAGTTGGTTTCGTACAGCCCTGTTCAGATGCTTCTCCAAAGACAGCTATTTCCAGGGTGTCTGAGCAGAGAAAACCCCAGATCCCCTGCTCACGCTCTGCCAGCTCAAAAGCTTCTTACCCTGCACTGAGAAGGAAATTTGCTCACACCCAAGCATGCAAGAGACACTGCTGTCCCGGGCATCTATAGTCGAAACCACCCTCACTGTTCAGGTCACATGTGACTCCTTGACAGTAAAGACTGTCACCTAAATCAGATCACCCCTGCCTTGTTCTCCTTGCTAATCTCCCCAGAGCTGTCTAGCCATTTATGTTAAGCAGCCCTGTTTGTTCCTGCTGACAGCACAGATTTTCATCGGCTCATGACACAGCTGACCGACCTACCACCATCTCTTCGTGGCTCTCCATCACCACCCTGTCTGAATGTCTGCAGCACACTGCAAGACACCTCTCACAGGATGGCCAAAGTGAGCTTGAACCCAGTGCCCAGCTGGCAAAAATATGATGCAAAACCATGCTTTTAACACGTCATCACGGCCTGACAGTGCAAACCCCCCCACTTCAGCCACCTGGGGCAGCCACCACAAACATGAGTCTTCCCAGCAATGAAAGCAGCTGTCCCACCTTTCTCTTGCCCCGAGAACAGCAGCTCCAGCTCAGGCAGGGAAATTGCAGCTCAGCATCAGTGCCCTCCCTGTGACCTGTTCCACCATCCACCCACTTTGTGTTCAGAGCTAACCGCTGAGTAAACCCAAGCTATTTCCACCCGGGGGAGAGCAGAGAACAAGGGATGTATCTGACATCAAGTTTAACAGCAGAACCCGTGGACGCTGGAAAAGCTGTCCCTACTCCACCCATTCTCTCCCAGCAGCACAGATTAAGGTGGATGCCCTGCTGTGTCTCCTCCTCCATCATTTTCTCAATAAAGCTGTGGACACTTCTCCTTCCTCCAGCAGTGCAGTGTCAGCAGCTGCACAGATGTCCTGGTGTTAAGTCATGAAAGGACACAAAAGCAGGCAGCATTTTCAGGACTCTCACCTGCAGCCTGACTGATCTCAGCCCACTAGCCATCTCCACTCTCCTGCTAGCCACGAACACACCATGTGCAAGCTCCAGAGATGAGCTACACCACAGGCACCCTGGAAAGCATCAGGTCAGCTAAATTCAGGCACTAGAAGAGGACAGAGGCCCCTCAGGCTCACGCTGCTGCCATGTGACACGCAGCTGTGTGGCAAGTGGAAGCTGTCTGGGTAAGCCCTCAGCTGACAGGGCCAAGGAGAAAGGCTGCAGACGTGCCACCTGCACGCTGCTCAGGCAGATCCTGTGGAGCACGCTTCCACAGCAGCAGATTAACAAGGATTTTGTCTGGAAGCTTCAGTCACCTCTGTGAAGTCGTCTGGCTGTAAATACGGGCAGGGCACAGTTCACAAGCCTTCCTGGAGGGCTGTCCAGAGGAACATGCTACTGATTCCTAAGGATTAAACCCAGCCCCCTCTTAATGTCTATACTTGAAAGAATCTTCTTTACCTAAATGGATTAATTAGGGAGACTACAAACCACACATGCAAAGCCACTCACACTACAAGATGCCCTGTGTCACCCCCAGCCTGGCAGAGGAAGATGCTCCCCAGACACTCCTCACGCAGGGAGGAGAAAGCAAAGCCTGCCCTGATGAGCCCTTGTCTGCCCAGGCACTCAGCAGGCTCCGAGCTGAGGTACCACACAACACCCTGGCTTCTCCTCCAACTAGAAGAGGCCTGCTTGGGGCAGCATGGCCAGAGGAGCTTTTGCTTTGCCTGACCAGCAGAAATGAACTGTGAGTCCCACTTCCCTTAGCAGCGGCTTCTGCACGAGGCAGTCTGACAGCGTCGCTGACAAATGCAAGCTGAAGGTGCAGCAGGGCCCCTCACCCTCTGCAGGGAGGGTATTCAGATGACACAGGGCAGAAACTACTTTCTCCTGAGCCCGTGACTGCAGCTGTTCCATTTTAGTGATGCCATCTGCCACTGCTCTTCAGGCACGGCAGCAGCTTCACACTGCAGCTTTCCCTGTGCCATGGCCTGTGCTCACCAGGAGTGCCAGAGTGAGGACTGCAGGGCTGTCTGCTGGCCGTGCCACAAGCCATCAGGAGCTGGATGAGCCGTGGGGGTAGTGAAAGCCTCTGCAGTCCAACGCTGCGGTGCTCACCTCCAGTGCCACCGTGCTCTGCCTGCCGTGGCAGCGGGGACCCAGCCCCACGGGGAGCTCCTGCCAGCCCTGCTGTGGTGTGGAGATGGTGCAGTAGCTGCTCCTCCCAGCAGGCGCTTACCTGTCCCCTCAGATGAGCTGCACGGCCCCCGAGGCCACCAGGGGGGCCACGGTTCTGTAGCGGATCAGGTGCTGCGAGCCCTCCTCCAGGTTGATGGCATATTCCCTGCAGAGACAGGTGGGACATCAGCCACAGCCCACGGTGACACCGACACAGTGACACCCACAGAAATGCCCACCTACCTCTGCTCATCTGTCTCTGGCTCCACCAGGATGTTCTCCTGCCGCTCCAGCACCCTCAGAAACACAAAGGAGTCCAGGTTGGGCTTTGGAACTGCAGAGGACACACGGGGAGCACAGGCTCAGCCCTCACCGAGGGTTCTGACAGGTAACAAAGTCACCCCAGAGCCTTCTAACGTGTGTGTGCTCAGCCTCAGGGCAGGCAGGAGCTGACAGAGGGGGCAGCAGCAGGGAACCGTGTACAGCGTTATCATCACCTCACCCTCGCTCAGCTGAGCAGCAGGTGAAGGACCAGCCCTCACATCTGGGGCTCCCCGGAGCTTTCCCCACACTTCCACCTGCTTCTACAGCTTTGAGATCAGCCTGAAGTCTGGATGCTCACCTGACTTGAGGAGAGACACCTTCTGCAGGTTAGGTGGCATGTGTTTTAGGGCCACATTTTTCAGGTAAGCCTCTGTGTTTGCCATATACCTGAAACACAGCATGGAAATACTGGGTTGGTTAATCAAATACAAATCTGCAGGGAGAGCGTTGACTCAAAACAAGAGATGGCTCCTCATGCCATGGGCACAGCCAAAGCCAGGCCTTGGCCTACCCTGCTACCTGACTCAAAGTCACCAGAGTTATGTTCAGTTCCTTTCTTGCCCACAAGAAAGAACACACTGATTCTTATTTCAAACCTTATTTCAAACCTGTGTGGGCAAGAAAGAACACACTGATTCTTATTTCAAACCTGCCTGCTCACAGTCTCAAGAACTTCAGCAAAAACACACAGGTGAGTTTCTATCATCTATAAAAGGGGAGGAAGGTACATTGAAAACCTACTCACTCTTTGGCAAAAGCAAACTCCTCTGGTGATAAAATGGAGGGCTCCCCTTCAGCTCGAGACTTCTCCTTCTCCAGGATGTGGGGGAAGAACTTCTCTATCTGATATTGGAACACAACCCAACAGATTGGTACAGATCTCTCCCACGAGTTCAGTGTTTAAACCCCCACAGGCTGCAGGAGCAGCCCTGCCCAAATCCCTGCTCCAGAGGCAACTGTGACACCACGTGGGATCAGCAAGCAGGACACAGGCACGGCAGGACTGGGACAGCACTCAGCTGTGCCACCGCAGCTCAGACAAAGCGGGCAGCACTCACAGTATTGTCACCAACACTGCTGTGATCTCCCTTCGTTACAATACCAAAGTGTGCCCAAAAATTGAGTTATGTTTCAGAGAACATGTGCTGGGGAAGATGGAACAGGAAAGCCTTCTAAATGTGATTGCCTGGCAGAAGATGTTGAGAATGTGGAAACTAAAAGCGAGATTGAAATGAAAGCAAGCTTTGAGACACCTTAGTTACTGAGCAACTGGGAAACAATGGTGTGGCTGGCTGAAGGTAATCCCCCTTGGATGAAATAAAACAGCAGCCTCTGCTTCAGCCAGGTCCCAGGGTCAGAGCAGACCCTGCCAGCTTGGCAGAAGGGGCCCAAAGAGCACTTTTTAGGGTTTAAAATGTAACACAGTGTGGTAATGCAATGATTGTTACAGGCTGCATGTAAATGCTGTAGGATTTGTATCTCGTGTTAGATTGGTCAGTGAGAATCAGAATATTCAGCACGGAAGAAGATTCATGGTATTGTAACAGGAACTTCATCCTCTTTTACTCTTTTGCTCTCTCTCCTCCTCTTTACCACGCTCTTGCCTTCTGTCTCTTTACCATCTCTTTACTTCTCTTGAGCTGTGCCTGGCAGCTCCCAGCAGGGCCCTGCACCCCAAGTTCCCAGACCAGAAGATGATTTATTGTATTGTAACAGGAACCTCACCCTCTGATCCTCCCTTTTACTCTCTCATTCTCTCTTTACCTCTCTCTCCCTCTCTGGGGCTGCTCCCAGCAGGGCCCTGCCCCAGGCCCTTGGCAATGACCCACAAGTTCCCAGACCAGAAGATGATTGATTGTATTGTAACGGGAACCTCACCCTCTGATCCTCCCTTTTACTCTCTCATTCTCTTTACCTCTCTCTCCCTCTCTGGGGCTGCTCTGAGCTGTTCCTGGCAGCTCCCAGCAGGGCACTGCCCCAGGCCCTTGGCAATGAACCCCAAGTTGCAGACCTGGCTCCAGAGATCTCTCATCTCTGTCTGTCCCAACCTCCCTACCCCTGCTGCTCCTACCAACATGCCTTAATTAAATGCTGTGCTGAGGCAGGAAGCCCTGTGCAGGTAAAAATCCCCCCAAAATGACCCTTTTTCACCCTCTGGGCTGCACAGCGAGCATCACCTTCACCAGCCGACAGCGCAAGTAGCTGCTGAGCACGAAGCGGATCCTCTCGATCTCCATGTGGTGAACGCTGACCTTCAGGTCTCCTCTCTTCGCCCGTTTCAGGTTTGCTTCCTGCGAGGAAAAGCAACAAGAAATCAAACATCAAACAAGAAGTAACAGAGGAAGACAAGTTTTGTGTAGAGAACCCACAAAACCAGGCTAGGGCTGTTTTTGATGACCCAAAGCACACTGCCTCCTCGTACTTTAGCCCCTTTCCAGGCAAGCTCGAAGAAGAACCTCAGGGAAGCTTTGTCTCGGAGTCAGGGCAGCAGACAAGCCCTCAGCAGCACCTACCATATGGTCCAGCTGCTCCACAACGCACTCGATGACCTCAGGTTTACTCTCCAGCAGCTCTGGAGCAAACTTCTCATTCAGCCAGGCCTGAAAGAAGGCACGCTGTCAGCGAAGGCGAGCAGGACCTCAGCTCCACGGCCCCGCCGCTCGGCATCTGCGACCCCCGCCTCCCCCGCGGTACCTGCTCCAGGCTGTGGATCAGCTGGGCCGGGGTGAGCACCAGCTCCTCGCTGTCGCCGTCGGAGTCCCCGCCGGCCGCGGCCGCCATCGCTCCCGCCAAGCGCCACCGCGGCCGCGTCACCGCGCATGCGCCCAGCCCGGGACCGTGGATGGGGGAATAACGCCGCACGGCCCGGGACCGTGGATGGGGAATAACACCGCACAGCCCGGGACCGTGGATGGGGAATAACACCGCACAGCCCGGGACCGTGGATGGGGAATAACACCGCACAGCCCGGGACCGTGGATGGGGAATAACACCGCACAGCCCGGGACCGTGGATGGGGAATAACACCGCACAGCCCGGGACCGTGGATGGGGAATAACACCGCACAGCCCGGGACCGTGGATGGGGAATAACACCGCACAACCCGGGACCGTGGATGGGGAATAACACCGCACAGCCCGGGACCGTGGATGGGGAATAACGCCGCACGGCCCGGGACCGTGGATGGGGAATAACACTGCATAACCCGGGACTGTGGATGGGGAAATCACACTGCACGGCCCGGGACCGTGGATGGGGAATAACACCGCACGGCCCGGGACCGTGGATGGGGAATAACACCGCACAGCCCGGGACCGTGGATGGGGAATAACACCGCACGGCCCGGGACCGTGGATGGGGAATCGCGCTGCGGCCGCTTGGCCAGTCGGGTAAACGGACTGGGGCCGCCGCTCCTCCGGCCAATCAGGAGGCGGGTTGAAAAAGCCGTCTCCTTCAGCCAATCAGAATGCAGGTTGCTGCTGCCGCGGCCAACCAGGAGGCGGATTGAAATGAAGCTTTTTCAGCCAATCAGGAAGCGGGCTGAAGCTGGCCAATCAGAAGGCGGGCACAGCTCTTTTGGCAGTCAGGTGGCTCGGGCCGCAGCCGCCTCCACCAATCAGCGAGCGGCGCCGGGCTGCACTCTGGGCCAATGAGGAGAAGCCGCAGCTGTTTCAGCCAATCAGCACTCAGCAGGTGGGACAGCCCCGTCCCCAGCGCCTGGCAGCGGGAGCAGAGACGGAGCCACGGACAGGGACACGGGGACAGAGCCAGGCCACCGGCCCTGAGAGAGACAGAGCCACAGACAGGGACACAGGGACACAGCCTGAGACAGAGCCACGGACAGGGACACAGGGACACAGCGACACAGCCTGAGACAGAGCCACGGACAGGGACACGGGGACACAGGAACACTGCCCCAGCCCTGAGAGAGACAGAGCCACGGACAGGGACACAGGGACAGAGCCCCCAGTGCCAGGCACCCCGTGGCCACTGGTCCTGATAGAGCCAGAGCCACAGAGCCATGGACAGAGCCACAGCCCCAGGGCCAGGCACCAGGTGGCCAGTGACACCAACAGCCAGAGCCACAGAGCCCAAACAAAAGGGACAGAGTGCCCAGACAGGCACCTGGTGGCCACTGGCCCTGCTGCAGCCAGAGCCACGGAGCCCAGACACGGGGACACAGCCCCAGGTGCCTGACAGAGCCACGGAGCCCAAACACGGGGACACAGCCCCCAGGTGGCACTGGCCCTGACAGAGCCATGGAGCCCAAACACAGGGACACAGCCCCAGGTGGCACTGGCCCTGACAGAGGCACGGGGCCCAGACACGGACACAGCCCCAGCCCCGGAGCACGGCGCTGCCAGAACACACCTGCACACAGTTTAAGAAAAGGTTTACTGATCCATCAGCACTTCTGCCAATATTGCAACAGCTGTGAAAGGCAAACACCGTTACAGTTTAGAAAAAAACCAAATTTATACAATGAAAATATTAATCAAATCTCAACCCCCCAGTGGCTGAGGAATGAGCCTGGAGTTCCAGATCCAGTATTAGCACCTGCAGCACCTCCACCAACCCACCCAGCCCCTCCAAACCCTTCAAAACTCTGAACTCCTGAGTTCCTGCCACAACTGGACACGGCCCCTGGGCTTGGACACGGGAGAAGGGGGTGCGAGAAGGGATTGGGCCAGCTTGGATGGTGGGGAGCTCCCCTCGTGCAGGAATGCTGAGCAATGCACGGGGCCAGTTCTTAGCAATGCCAAGGAATGCACAGCTCGGCTCCTCGGTGTGTGCCAGAGACAGAATTAAGAAATCCATCTTAGTTTGTCAAATCAGTGTTTTCCTATAAATTATATATAAGAAATCCATAAAGAAACAGTTTTACACTTCACGTATTAATCAGAGAAGGGTGGGAATCATTCTTTTTATTGGCTCAGCATCCACTTCACTGTTTGATGGCTGACCTGGCCCCTCTTGGTGAGCACTGATGGGGCAGAAATCCCACCAGGGTTAAAGTCTGGCTACAGCCCCTTCCCCCTGGGATAACTCAAGGAACATTTGCCTTCTGGTTTTCCACAAGGATCAGCACAAGAGAGGCTGCCTGGAGTCACTCCTCACTGGGAAGTGTCTCTGCACTCTTACGCTGAGCTGGAGGGAAATTCCCAACTTTGAGCTGGAGCTTTCCAAGGCCCAGCTGAGACACAGAAAGGTTTAAGAACCAGGGACAAACAGCACTGCACTGACAGGACTAAAACGAAACCTCTCTTGGGCTGGGAGCCCCATTTCTTTCAGGAGACAACACAGCTTTACCACTTCTGCCTTTTCTTGAGGGGAGAAAAAAAACCCAAACCAAACAAAAAGTAAAAAAAAGTGATCCTCTTGCTTCCAAATCTACTGCAAAGTGGATGCTGAGCAGCTAGGTCACCCCCGGGGAGCAGTTTGAGGAGGTTAGTCCTTGTAGTAGATGGCACTGTGGATCTGGCAGCAGAGAAAGGAATGATGCTCTAAAGGAGGAGGTAGGGGAACCTTGGTACAGCGAGTCCACCGGTGAGCTGTCATCTAGGAGAGAAGTTTTGTGTGTTAGAAACTCCTCCAGAGTCAAACCAAAAGCTCAGTGTTAGAAACTCCTCCAGAGTCAAACCAAAAGCTCAGTGTTAGAAACTCCTCCAGTCAAACCAAAAGCTCAGTGTTAGAAACTCCTCCAGAGTCAAACCAAAAGCTCAGTGTTAGAAACTCCTCCAGAGTCAAACCAAAAGCTCCCCTACAGAGAGTGTGACGAGGAGCAAGCTGGTGGCGAGCAGAACCCAGAACTCTTGATCCCATTTGCCCAAACAAAAAACAAACACCTTGACTGCTTGCTTCTTTTTGCATAAATATTTCCCACTCTTTTGTGCATATAATGCCAACAATCTGGACTTGGCACTCCATCCCAGGGCTGCAGAGCACCTAACACAAGGGAGCCAGGCCAGCTTCCCAAAGGCAGAGGCACAGACAGTGACTGTAGGATTAGCACGAGCCCCTGTGACTGTTAGATTTTCTGAAAAATCCCCTTTGCCCAGGATTCTTCTCCTGGGAAGCTGAGAAGCCTCAGAGAAAAATGAAAACAATATTTATCTGATTTGCTTCTGCTGTGTTTTGCTGCTTTGGAGTGTGTGATTGTTTCGTTGGTTTCTTGTGAATTGTTTTTATTTAATGAGCAATCAGGGCCAAGCTGTGTCAGGACTCTGGAAGGAGTCAGGGGTTTTTAATTATTATATTTTTGCCTTCTATAAGTATCCTTTCTCTATTCTTCAGTATAGTTTAGTACAGTATTCTTTTATATCATATAAATCATAAGATAACAAATTAACCCACGAAGTCAAATTCATCATTCCTCCCTTCCACGGGGGACCCCAAAAAATACCACAAGCACCCCTCACTTGGTGAGAGCAGCAGCAGGAGAGCTGAGAGCCTCTCAGCAGAGCTTTCAAGGCTCTCTCAGCCAAGAGAGGGTTCTTTGTCACAAGCAAAACGTCAGCGTGATGACCAGAACAGCAGCCAGCTGCAGAGCTGCAACCAAAAAATCCTGTAAGCTGCAGCACAGCCAGGGACAGAGGCACTTCTAACTAACCTGAGAGGAATTTTGGGCAAAATATAGTGTTGAATTTGCAGCAACCCTGACGAGGGGAGAGATGAGTGAATGGGACTCCATGTTCTTAGAAGGCTGATTTATTATTTTATTATATTCTATTAAAGAATGCTACACTAAACTATACTAAAGAATAGAGAAGGATAATTCCAGGAGGCTTAACAGGAATGATAATGCAAACTCGTGACTCTCTCTTCCAGAGCCCTGACACAGCTGGTTTAATTGGTTATTAAGTCAAAACAATTCACAGAAACCAATGAAACAATCACCTGTGGGTGAACAATCCCCAACCACATTCCAAAGCAGCAAAACACAGAAGCAAATCAGATAATTCTTGTTTTCATTTTTCTCTGAGGCTTCTCAGCTTCCCAGGAGTAGAAATCCTGGTGAAGGGATTTTTTTTCCAGCAAATGTGACAGTGCTGTATTTGTCACAAGTTAGCAGATTTACACAATCAACACTCAAATTTCTCCAAGGTAACGTTCAGCAACATCCTGCCCAGTACTTTTACTGCCTGCCCAGATATTTTTTACTTTCTGGTCCAGACAGGATTTATGTGAACAGCCCTTGATTATGTACAAGGGTGGGATAAACCCTCAGCACGACAGCAGTTCTCTGAGCACAGCACGATTTGAGACTGATCTGAGATGAGGGTAACGTGTACCTGAGACTCCACAGTTTTATCTTCCACTGGTCAAACCTCTGTCTTCATAAATGGTAATTTCAATCTGCACAGAAAAGCTGTTAGGGAAATACACTATAAAGAGACTATGAAGACATACCCAGAAAAAGGCAGAAAAAGATGAAGATGATGGGACTTTTGATATGTTAGCTGTTTAAAGGCAGGTCCCAGAGCTCCAAAGCAAAGGGAACAGTCTGTGTGAGATGCCTCATCAGCTGAGAGCACTGGCTCCCTGCACAAGAACTCAGGGCTGGGTGGGTTTGCAAGCAAAAAAGAAGTTAAAACTGCTAACAAGTCACCAAACTGAAAATGCTTTTAGCCAAGCTGAATGTTGAAGGTGTACGCAGCACACTGAGGAAAAAAGAAATCATGCAGGTGACAGCCCTGAGCTTTTGGACAAACACAGAAAACCCAACTGCAAGGAATTAGCCTTTTACATTCAGTTGGCATTGGCTTCCCAGTTGCTGTGGTTTCAGTATTTTCACAGGAAGATGTGTCACTCGTGATCCTTCCCCGTTTGCTCTGAGAGCTCTTTGCAGCTTCAGGCAATACCCACGTGAAATGTCTGCTACAGCAAGTCCACCAGTGAGCTCCCATCCAGAAAAGAAGTTTTTCATGGTTAGAAAACTCCTCCCAAGTGAAACCAAAAGCTCCCCTGCACAAACCTTTCCAGGCAGGACTTGCTTTGCCTCGCAGGTATTGCTCTTAGCAAGTTTTTACTCAGAAAAGCACTAAAATGAGACGTTGACTTTGAGGATACCACAGCAGGACTTGAGTACAGGTGGGTGCTGTACCTGGTGGTGAGGGGTGACAATGAGAACTTTCCCCCAGAGGGGAAAGCGTGGCTCAACAGCTGAAGAAAAAGGGTTGAAATAAGTTCTTGAAAGCAAAAGCAAGTGCTGGGCTTGCAGGGATGTTGCGTATAAAATCTTCACCAGAACCTGACTGAGGGTTGCACATTAAGCAAGAGCCAGGTCTGGCTGTCACAGCATCAGTTTCTGTCCTACCAACATGGCCACGTCCTTCCCCAGCCAGGAGAACAGCATTCCTGCAGGTGACTGGCACAGAGGAAGGATCTCGAGTCACCATGGCCGGGTTCCACATCTCCATGGGCTCCCTTAACACAGCAAACCCTGACTGGGGACAGGACACAGCAAAGAGCAACGAGAGCAATCCCTGACTGTGTCAGAGATCAGGCAGAGGCACCTCAGGGAGACAAGGCAGGAGCACAAACCAGGAGACAACAAGAAAAATCACTGATTCTGTGTCACAGATCGAGCCTGAGCAGAGGTGCCTCAGTGAGACCAGGCAGGAGACAGCAAGAACAATCACTGACTGTGTGTCACAGATCAGAGGTGCCTCAGTGAGACAAACCAGGAGAGAACAAGAACAATCACTGATTCTGTATCACAGATCAGGCAGAGGTGTCTCAGTGAGACAAACCAGGAGCACAAGGCAGGAGACAACAAGAACAATCCCTGACTGTGTGTCACAGATCAGGCAGAGGCACCTCAGTGAGATAAACCAGGAGACAACAAGAGCAATCCCTGACTGTGTGTCACAGATCAGGCAGAGGTGTCTCAGTGAGACAAACCAGGAGCACAAACCAGGAGACAACAAGAACAATCACTGATTCTGTGTCACAGATCGAGCAGAGGTGCCTCAGGCAGGAGACAACAAGAACAATCACTGACTGTGTGTCACAGATCAGAGGTGCCTCAGTGAGACAAACCAAGAGACAACAAGAGCAATCACTGACTGTGTCACAGATCAAGCCGAGGTGCCTCAGTGAGACAAACCAGGAGCACAAACCAGGAGACAGCAAGAACAATCACTGATTCTGTGTCACAGATCAAGCCTGAGCAGAGGTGCCCCACTGAGACAAACCAAGAGACAACAAGAACAAGAACAATCACTGATTCTGTATCACAGATCAAGCAGAGGTGCCCCACTGAGACAAACCAGGAGACAACGGCAGAAGCCACAGAAGGATACAACTCTTAGTCCTCTTTCGATGGGGTCTGTCAGCAGGAGGCCCTGAGGAGCGTAGATCTTCTCATTCTGTTCCTGAATGAACTTGGCAATTTTCTTTAGAACCTGGGAACGAAAGGGCACAGAAGTCACAGCCACGGCGGGGTGAGAGCTCACACACAGCTGCTCTGGGGGCTGCACAGTGCAGGCACTGCCACGGCATCCAGCGTGACCCCAAAGTGAGCAGCAGCAGCCTGTCTGAGGTTCATCTGCTCAGAACCTGCACCAAAACACTGCAAACCCATGGAGAAGCAAGGATTGCCTGCAGGAGGAAGGGGGAAACAAGCCCTTACCTTCTCATAGTGCGTCTCCATGCACAGGAAGATGGTGTAGGCAGTCAGGCAGGCCAGACAACCCTCGAGGTAAGACTGGCCCCCAAGTTTCTCAGCTTCTGCATAGAGGTTGTTCAGTGTCCTGACTGTCTCCTCAAACTGCTGCCTGTCAATCTGCAGGAGAGCAAGTGGGGCTGTCAGGGGCACACCTCAGTGCAGGAGTGTGGCCTCTGCTCGTGGAGTGACAAAACTCTCCTTCGAAAGGAAATAAACCCCAAAGTTTCTCTCCTCAATAAGGTGAAAAGACACCTCACAGGACCTGGGGGGCTTCACCTCAAACTTTAGGACAGCCAATTGGACAGGAACCAAAAAGTCCCACCTGAGCAATTCATGGAAAAAGAAGAGAACAAAGAAACCAATGGCTTTGTGAGGAGTTTTACCAGGGGCGGGAGGGCCTCTTGCCCCTGGCTCGGTTTTTCTCTGTCAAGAGTTTTGTTATTTTGCCTTTTATTCAAACCTTTTTGTTTCCAGCACTGCCACAGAAGCCATCCTGCTGATTTGATGCCTTCTGAGGTGGCTGAGCTGTCCTGATCCTATAAATCTCCAAGAGCTCGTGAGACCAGGCTGGAGGAGGCTCCTGTTTCACTTCAGAACCCACCAGGACCCCTGTTCATCCCCCTCCACCCAGGCATCACCTGCACTGCGCTCAGAACCACAACCTGAACGCCGAGCCGGCTCTGTCCTCACAGACACACCGAGCGCGTTCCGCTCCGGTGCTGCAAACCAGCCGCCCTCGCCAGGACCGGCCGGGACACCGGGACACCGAGACACGGCGGAGGAACCGCGGCCTCGCTCAGAGAACGCCACCCCGCCCTCGGGGAACCCGCGGCACCGCCTCCGACCGAGGCAGGGCACCTGCGAACGCCACCGGGGCGCGGACCCGTGAGGCCCGGCCCGGCCCGGCCCGGCCCTGCCCGGCGCTCCCAGCCCGCCCCGCCTCACCCGGTTCTCCAGCTCGGCCGGGAACTTGCTCTGGAACTGGCAGCGCGTGCCGCCGCTGTAGTCGCGCTGGATGAACACCTTGCCCGACACGGGCGCCTGCTGCGGCCTCATGGCGCCGCCGCCCCGCTCCCGTCCGGCCCGGCCCGGTCCCTGCGCTCCGCCGGCGCCGCGCGCACTTACGGCCGTCGCAAAACCGCCGAGGCGCCGCCGTGGCCCCGGCTGAGGGCGGAAGTGCCGCAAAGCGCCACTCTGAGGCGCGGCAATGCGCAGGCGCAGCCTGTCAGCCCGCAGAACGGCAGGAGCACGCATGCGCAGGAGTACCTGCATCCGATTGGGCGCCGCGCTCGCCTCAAGCGCGGTCAGCCCACGTGACACTTCCCCCCCCCCCCCCCCCCCCCCCCCGGCCGTACTTGGTACCGCCCTGGGGCACAGGCAGCGGAGCCTGGCGCGGGCCCGGCGGCCCCCCCGGCCGTACTTGGTACCGCCCGGGCCCTCAGGCACCGGCACTATCCCGGGACTGTCCCGGGACCCGGCGCTGTCCCGGCACTATCCCGGGTCCTGGCGCTGTCCCGGGACTATCCCGGCACTATCCCGGGACTGTCCCGGGACCCGGCGTTCTCCCGGCACTATCCCGGGTCCCGGCGCTGTCCCGGCGCTGTCCCGGCACTATCCCGGGTCCTGGCGCTGTCCCGGGACTATCCCGGCACTATCCCGGGACTGTCCCGGGACCCGGCGTTCTCCCGGCACTATCCCGGGTCCCGCCGCTCTCCCGTCACTGTCCCGGTGCTGTCCCGGGACCCGGCGTTCTCCCGGGGCCTGCGGGCACCGGCGCCAGGTGCTGTCCCGGGGTTCGGTGCTGTCCCGGGACTCTGCCGGGACCCGGCGCTCCCGCTGTCCCGGGACCCAGCGCTGTCCCGGGGTTCGGTGCTGTCCCGGGGCCCGCCGCTCTCCCGGCGCTATCCCGGTGCTGTCCCGGGGCCCGGCGCTGTCCCGGTGCCGCCGCTCCCAGCTCGGGTATCATCTCCGTGTTTTCTCCCAGGAGCGGCTGCGGGCACACCGCCGCTCCCGCAGCTTTGTCCCCGCCGGCTGTGCTGCCGCGCACCGGCTCCTCTGCCCCGGAGCTCCGGCTCCCTCAGGCCTGGAAGCCGCCGTGCGGGCGGGCAGCGAGAGCTCAGGGACGCCGGGGCCGCGGGGCCGTGTCGGTGGGAGCTCATCCCCCGGGACCCGTCCTTCGGGAGCGGCGCTGGGGCTGTCCGTGCTGACGGTGCCCCTGTGCTCCTGCTGAGGAGAGTTGTGAAAAATAGGTTCGAAACTGTGGTAAAATAGCTGATGGATCGTTCAGCACGTGCTGTGAGTTCGGTTATTCTATTGTAACAGGGGTTAAAGGGCAGTTGTAAGCAATCCGGTGCTCGAGGTACCCGAGCACAGCTCAGTAAAGTGCAGCACCCCCAGCGGAACGAGCCGGCCTGGCCAGAGCTGCCATGGGCCAACCCAGCGCCTCAAACCTTCCTGCGAATGAAGGATCCGAGCAGAAACCAACCCAAAGGGGCAAAAACAGGATCAAAAGGGGCTCCTGGCCCCCTGAGCTGTGCTGCTCCATCGGGGCCATCGCTGCTGCAGCATCCTCGCCGGGAGCGCTGCTGCTCGGCCCGCGGGCCCCTCGCTTTGGGCCTTGCTTTTTATAATAAAAGCTGAAATCACGTTAGTCTGGGAGCTGCTCTTGTTTTTATCAGAGCCACGGGCAAATCCACGGTGTTGAGCAGCCGCTGACCCCTCGCTCTTCACGGGCACGGTGTTTTCCAGCCCGACCAAGCACGGACACTTGTGGCTCTCAGAGGAGACAGACACTTTGAAACAGAGTCTTTGAGGCCACCTAATGCAGGAGAGATGTGAGAGGACAAATCAAATTTACAGACGTGGCTCAGATTGGGCGATATGCTCACAAAGCCAATTTGTGTCATTTTATGGGCTTGAAAGATTCTAAGTCAGAGGTCCCCGCATGGTTTGGGTTAGGTTGGGACAGGGGAATTGTGGAAAGCCAGACCTGGAGAAATTTTTATTCAGGGTATTTGAAGTTGAGTAGGGGCCATCCAGCATTTCTGTAATGCTCTCAAATAAAATATTCCAGAACACAAGCTTCCACATGACAAAGAAAATGACGAATACCTGAA